>NW_017537657.1:17201-19689 GCF_001853355.1 Bactrocera latifrons | reverse complement strand
ATTTATATTGTATCTTGTGGTGATTTTGGAGTCATATGCTAATAAGGTCGATGAAAATTCAAGAACTTAATGCATTTTTGTAGTTGAGCGACAAACATGCACGCTAATAAACTAAAGTTTCAAAACGAATTTAGTTCAGACCGGAAGAAATATTTTTTTTTTTTTAATTTTTGATTTCTTTAACTGCAGCATATGACAACAAGTGTTAAGTAGAAATATTTTTACATTTCTAAGTGTTCTTACACAAGCTATGATACTTATGGTGAACAAGAGTTCGATATGTGAGATAACTATTAAATTCGATTCAGTGATCCAGCGTGCGACTGCGGATAAATTTCTGGTCTCGGTTATAAATCTTATTTGATCTCGCAAAAATATGTACAGAAACCTCAATATGTTTTCTTATCTCATATTACACATTAACAACACGTATTATCGTAACATGGTTTATGCGTTTAAGTAAGCATAGCCATAATCATGTACATATTTCTTACTAACACTGCTATTGTATATGATTTTTGTTTCACAGGTGAGCACTTCGCATCCGAAACTTTTGAAAGTGGCTACAAAATAACTATGCGATTAACCATAAAGGATGTTGACGCATCAGATTTCGGTTCTTACCGTTGTGTGGCGAAGAATTCTCTTGGTGATACGGATGGCACAATTAAACTCTATCGTAAGTAAACGGTGAATATGAAAAACAAATATTTTTACACAAATACAAATATATAATTACAACTCAATATAACTGAAAAATGAACTTGTCACACTGTAGGGAAGAGACGTGTTATTTTGGTATTTGTACCGTCATCAACAATTAGGCCATTGAATAAATATGTTTTTGTTGAAATAATAATGTTTTTGCACTTCGAAATCAAGATGTTAAACCGAAAGTTTGTTAAAAATAGTTACTGTGATAAAAAACTATAAAGTACTTACTTAGGTAGCTTTCCTATTATATTTCGGGACTTAGCAACCCTAGGGTCGCCATATGGCAACTTACAARTGTATCATAAAATTTGAAACTTTTCGAGCGCTGCATGTGTTATTTACAGCCCAAAAATGGAGTTAACCCATTACATTTTATGTGCCGTAAACTGTCGATAATTAACCCAAACTAATTTTACAAGATCGTCATGTGATCTATCAGATTAAGATAACTTGGGTTTATTGGAACCAGCAAACATTCTTGATAATTTTTTTTCACTTTGTATCCCACACAACTTGTCACTCGCTCAAAATGGCTTGTGCCGATTGGTGTTTGATTCGTAACAAAATTCGTATGAAAAGACTTATATCCAGGGAAAATAAATGTGTATGTTTGTATGTATTACAGCATATTGTTTATTGTTACTTGACATAGGTTGTTTTCAAGTGTACATTTTAATACATGGGTAAATGCATGAGTAAACGATCATGTTAAATTATGAACAATTGGTTTCGAGAAATGTTATAAAAAATATTATAGCGATACTTCGAATTGTGGACTTATGTATATGTAAAAGTGAACAGCAATCGAGTTCATGGGTGTTTCCAGTTGAACCGAATCTAACAATAGTTGTTCGCCCATGRAAAACTTCCAACAAATGGTCACCTGTTTCCTTTTAAACAAATATGTCGCATAATAAATTTTGAGTTGTACGCAACAACCATTTTCAAGAAATCAGGAGGCCCAACCGTTGAGGACGAATCACAGCTTTTTATGCCTGCACGAAAAAATAAACCAAGAAATTAACGTTTTTCGACACCTGAAGAAGCGATTGATACACTCAGAACGCACGTTTTGAACATACATCAAAGAGTGTTGCAAAAGTGCTTAAAAAATTTTCTCGAACGTATGAAAATGTGTATAAGGCTTAAATGAGAAAGCTCTGAAAAACAATACAACATTCTGCAATGATAAATATCGCTTTATGTTCACAAATCTTGAAATTTTAAACACAACCCTCGTATATACTAACAGGAAATAATTTAAAGAAATAGGCAACAAATAAATAGTAATTTTTTAATATCCCTTTCCTGGAAAGTTTCGCAATCTTGTACATATTTCTTTTATATTTATAACGGCAGAGCATGCTAGGAAGTGTAAATGAGAAATAAGTGCGGCACTAGTAAGGCAAATGGTTTATAAGTAGGATTAATCACATTTTAAATTACTATAGTGATAAAGCGAATAAATCAAGGCAAGACTTAGTATTCTATCAGGAGGATGGAACCATGTGTGTAGAAATTCAATCAAGAGAGGAAAGTTCTCTGAGCACCATTGATTAGGACAAGGTCAGAAACGATATTTTACATATGACTCAAGCAGCACACTATTTCCGGTWTTAGACAAAGTACCAGCTACCCAGATGCCGAAAAATATCATCAAGCTACCYGGCTGATACCGGATCGAAAAGTCAACAACCCGATCGATCATGTTGTGATAGACGGAAGACACGTCTTCAGTGGCTGACTCGGACCACTATCTTTTTGTACCGAAGAT
>NW_017537657.1:7500-16896 GCF_001853355.1 Bactrocera latifrons | reverse complement strand
AAAAAAAAAACCAAAATTTAGTTTCTTAATGTAGCGAAATTCATCAGCCACCCTGTATTTAACCACTGTTGTTTCATACACAGTTACTTACAAAGTTGTGTTTTGTGGAGAATTTTTTGGGTCCTTTAGTTTAAGCTTACTTGACTGTGTGTAAGCTGACACCGATGTGGATTGCATAATTAATGATGCACTAATTGTAATGGAGTTTAACAATGGAGTTTAACAATTGTGAATATATGTACTATTCAACCACACTCCAATATAACCATGAGCAACAAAGCGCGTTGGTGTTTAAGTACTAATTTGAAGATACTCGTATGTTGGCCAGATCTGGGGCTCTTGTCAATACTTACTTAGGTCAATAGTCAAGTTGCGGTATGGTTGGCCAGCATTGAATCATGTGTTAATTATTAAGTTGAATGTTAGAAATTAAATCAGAAGATTTCGGTTTGCAAATAATTGAATTGATTTATATGCCAGATTGCAACATAAATATTTACTGGTGCAYAATATTTGAAACTATATATAGATAACTTACTATTTTTTACTTAATTACCTAACATTTAGTTAAGRAGGACTACTAATTAATATAATTTTGCATATAAGATAACATGAACGTTTTTCGTTTAATTAGAAAGTTACATTTTAATTAAAATAATACGTTCTGTAGATATTGAGATTAATTATAATATACCACATAGTGCCAGGGGGAAAAAAAACTTCTAAAATTGTGTTGTATAGGTARACATTATAGTTTAATTAAAAGTTTAGAAGACATCTGGTAAGTTTTTAAATTTCATTGCCACTAAAATAAAATAAGATATCCAGAAAATGAGAACAGATGGAGTCTGTATTTATATAATAAAAGATTTGGTAAATATAAATCCATTTTTTTCCAGTATATGAAGTTAGAAAACTAGATTTCGTACTAAAAAACTCTCAGACAGCTTTGTGGTTGGATGGCACATGCGAAATAAAATATAGATTATTTTAGTTTTTTTCAATAATGGCGAAAACTCAAGTTGGACGGCTCTAAACATTAATAATGTTTACAGTATTGTGTAATGGGGTATAGTTATGCTTCTGTGTAAGCAGTTACAGTTGTAGAACTATAACCAATTTGTACTCTTTCATCTTCACCGCGCATGCTGAAAACATGAGTAACCCTTGCATAAGATCCGGTAGCAAGCCGGTATGGAGCCCGAGGTTTGGCTTTAATCTAATTCCAGCGTCTGTTCACCAGAGGYGCGATGGCGAGCGGGCATTTGTCTTGAAACAATCGGCGAGCTTACTTAATGTGTATAAAGCCTTATATTTGTCGCCGAGTGAGGTTGTGCGCTGAGTTTGCGATTCGCCACGTACAAACCACTCCTAATGAAAAGGAAGCAACAACAACTAACAAACTATACTACACTCTACTTTTTCACTTTCCTTGACTCTGTTATTAATTTTACCTTTTTTCATTGCAGATATGCCGCAAACAACGACAGTAACCATATTAGCACCGACGGTGGCTCTAAACACCGTGCCAGTACTGGTTACGAAATACATCAACAAAGGTGTGTATAAATGCAATGGACAAAAAACAAAAAAAAAAAAAAAAAAAAAAAAAAAATACAAATTAAAAAATATCCTCAAAAATAATTATTTTGTATATTTTAGTTCTGCTCCTCGCATACTCTCCTCCTCACAACAAGCAATATAGATACAGTTATGTGTATAACACTACAAGTCCTTCCCCTAAGATCCATTATTTCACTTTGGCTGACCCTAACTTACCTGAACAGGTCTCTCAATTACTTAAGGGGTCAGCAGGGTAATCTGGCCTGTTTTTTGACATTTTTATTCTACAACTAGTTGACCCCGCAGCCGTAGTTTTGCTTGAGTTAAATTTATCATTTTGGTATTTTTTTCAATGTAACGCAGCTTGATAACAACATTTTTTGGTTTCTGTTCCGCTAGACAGAAAATATGGTTTTCCAACTCCCAAGAACGAAAKTATATCTATCCGCGTGAAAAACATAGCATTTCCAATTTTATGCCTCACACTGTGCGACTATGYGTCCTGTTGATTGTCATCCCWAATGCAGTTTTCACTGGAAACGGAATACGTTTAAACTGAAATGGGAAATCGTTAGAACTCAAAGRAATTCGTAGAATCAAGCATCGATAGGTGTGTCACACTCAGTCGGGTTCCATTACACAGTTTCGGCGAATGCAGACTGCGAAACATARTAACGACAGATCCAACTTTCAATGAGTAATTCATKGCGTCGTCTTCATTGTCAAGACGATCRATCGAATTGCATGAGCGCAAGTCTCCCGGAATTTGATTTTGAATCGCCCAGTTTGAGTCAACAACATCGGTATTTTTGGCAGCTAGCATTGCGCGTGCACTTAAGGAATCATATTTACGGTAGTTTGACCAATGTCCRTTCTTTCGTGAAGAGTTCGTCTTTCGAGAATTGATTAACGGCGCATGGAATTGATATCAAACCACCGGAAGTATCAACCGGAATTGACCCATTTCCAATTTTTAGCAAAGACGATGTAAAATGTCTTCGGCAATGTAATTAACATAATTGACGCGGATGTGAAGGCTGATATGTTGAAAGGATTATGTCGAAAAGTGTGCGAACTTCATTTGCATTCCAGTGGATTATGTAAATTCGTCCTATGGAATTAGTTGAGAACATACCTTAATGTCAATCTACTGGTTGACCGTGCTTTCTGCGTAATTATTTTTTCGACGATGCATTCCATGTATAATAAAAAGGCACTTCTGAATAGAGCAATGTTCTCGCAAACGAATCACTGACGCAAGCTGAGAAAAAAACTCGTGAATATCAATTTTATTGTTGGCGGTGTTTTCTCAAGGTTGAAAAAACACTCTTTGGTCATTATCCAAATTAACTGTGAGACACCCAACAGTCGGAAAACGTTCATAATTGCCAAAGTAAATACCCTACAAAGCGTTTTATTGCAGTTCTCGTATCGATTATACTTGGTACTTGCTGATCTCATCTTCTTCAAGACCAATAACCGCCATGTTGCTTCGTTTGGTGACGTATTTAAAAACGTACTTTATCGATTACACCAAACTGCAATACTCAACATTGATATGAGTTTGGAATGYTAATTGGACAATAATGGTGATTATATGTAGTACGATGCGTTGTAAACTTCGATTTTCACTCTTTTAAATTTAATGCTGAATGTTCTGTCATTGTCGTCTGGTGAGCGACGCCGATAGATCCATCATTTCCAGTTTGTGTTTCCGAAAGCACGTGGATAGTGTTTCGTGCATTCATTTTCAGACATACAAACCAAAGTGGGATTGGGGTGTCCGCAAAACCATGAACCATATTGATTTTCACCACTTCCTATAATACTGGATTAGGAATTTTCACAGAAATGATTTCACCAATTTGATCTGGTGGATCCACCCTCCATTGTCGAAAGAAGAATGTGTGCGTGCGACAAATCTCTCTTTTGCCACTCAACAGAGTACATCTAGCATCTAACAGTACCACATATACGTTGCTTCAAGACAAATTCCATCAAACATCGTAAATGTTGTTTTTAAAAGTCGTACTGTGACGTCGTGACGATCGCTTGCTGGTTGACCGCGATTCATAATGCCGCACGTATGTCGTCGCTTCCTGGGAGTACTCGGTCACATGTCTTGGGCTGCCAATGTTTGTTGAAAAGTTTTGTACGAAGGAAAGATACTTTTGAATCCAATTTTCCGACTTTTCCTCACGAAAAGCATGTAGTTTTTTTTTTTTTTGTATTTCTGAACCTTCCCCGATCCACAGCGAACACCCTCTGAAAATTTCATCAAGATTGGTGCAGTCGGTCTCGATCATTAGGGTTACTAACAAACAARCATTCATTCGTTTGTGTGGGAAAAATAAAAAGGATGGTTTTAGGGATTTTCCGGCCATCTTTGAACCTCAACTAACATTTAGAAAGAAGAGTTGGCCAAAARAAGTACATGAATGGTTATCGTCYCTAATAGAATCATGAAAAGATGTTGATGAATTAAAAAGTAATTAACGTATTTTTTTTTTAATATTTCTCCAATGTCTTTTACAAAATTTATATGTCAATGTTATAAAAAATTATGAATCTAGTAGAGACATTAAAAAAAAAATTAAGCAAATCGTTTGAGCGGTTCGACCGAAATCATGACTGCTAGTTGAAAAAAGTGTGTTTTGAGAAAAACGCGTTTACAGTTTGAGGTACTGAAAAAACATACAAAGATGGTCACTCCGAGCTCTCCGAACGTCGAGCGGTGTTATAATTTTTGGGCCTTTGTCGAAACCTTCCAATAGCAAAGTGGGTTTCTACATTAATTCTAAGGGTATAGCGGAACAGGAAATGCACAAAAAAAAAAAAAATTTATTGAAAAAGATTACCCTAATGACCCCTTAATACATCAACTTGTCTTATTTATGTTATAATTTTATAGCAATACTTCTTGTTTTATCGATTTTCTCGATGTTAATACAGGAAAATTGAGGTTAACGCAGAATACACTACTTGTCATACATACCAATATATCAATACACACAGCCTTTATTACATATATTTATATATCTAATTTCTTTTAAAATTATATTAACAACAACTATAATGGGTGCTCGCGTTGACAAAATAGATCAACGTTTCAATAAAAAAATTCACCGCACAAAATCAAATCTTGCAGAGTCGTCAACAGCCTTGAACAATGTTTATATTGGCGCCACATCGAGCTTATGGAATTCAGAAGATCACGGCTCAGGGAGAGAACATAATCAGTGTGAGTACATAAGGGACAGATGATACCAAATATTTAATTTCTAGAATATTTAAACACTTATATTAATACCCTGAACAGGGTATATTAAGTTTGTCACGAAGTTTGTAACAGCCAGAAAGAAGACCCTAAAAAGTATATATATAAATTATCAGTATGTCGAGCTGAATCGATTAAGCCATGTCCGTCTGTCTGTATATATACGAACTAGTCCCTTAGTTATTAAGACATCGTTTTGAAATTTTGCAAACGTCATTTTCTCTTCAAGAAGCTGCTCATTTGTCGGAACTGCCGACATCGGACCACTATAATATACAGCTGCCATACAAGCTGAACGATCGAAATCAAGTTCTAGGATGGAAAACCTTCACATTTGACAAGATACATTCACGAAATTTGGTATAGATTATTTCCTAAGGCACATTGTTGCCTCCGAAGAATCTGCTAAGAAATTGTACATATCAGTTAACTATAGCCTATAGCTGTAATACAAACTGAATGATCGGAATCAAGATTTTGTATGGAAAACTTTCACACTTGACGTGGTATCTTCACGAAATTTGGCATGGATTACTGCTTAAGGTAACAATATAATCTCTAAAAATTTATTCAGAATGGATTACTATAGCATATAGGTTCCATAGAAACTGAACATGTAGTTACTTACAGAAATGCACCTGTGAAAGGTGCAAACCGAAGTTAATGTTTTTTCTTCTTTTGTACTAATTTAGAACTCTCATAAAAACCATGCTTCCCGCTTAATATTGATCTATGTTGCTCAAGAACAAAGTGAAATATGAATATTTACTGAAAAAAGTATAAAGGGGGAAAAAAATAAAAGGAATCTGCAAAAGTCGTGTGCGAAACGATTGATTGAATGCACACAAAATTCATACTGATACTCGATAGAAGAGATGATAGGCACTTTATGGGAATACTAACTGGTCCGCCAGCAAGATGAGGCTGACAGATCGAGAATACTTCAGGAAATGCATAGAGCAGGGCACCAGGGAAWMAATTGAGCATCTCTTGTGCACTTGTCCCACGATGGCGTGGCATATTTTATATATTTCTGCGTAGTTTTGCTTAATGTCGGCCAAGTATTTGACAAGTTCTGGCATCTAAGCCTATTACGCAAAATAATATTCTAAAACCTATGTCATGTGCCACCGATTCTGAGACGGACCTAAGACTCACACGTGCTGGTATACCCAAAAGCTGCAGACTTGTCCCTGATCAGATCTTTTTCAAAAATTACGACAACGTACGACACTGCACTGCTGACGAGAACTGTACTGCCTCTTTCAGGAAGCTGTGGACAAAATTGATCGCCCTGCAGGATTGGCTCTGCAAGTGGAACATCAAGCATCAATATTTACACTCCTGCACTTGTTGTTACAGATACAATAATTCGGTTCTTTGTATGGCCTAAAACTAATCGAGTTAGATATGGAGTTATAGTATATATATATAAATTAGCACCTTCAAAAGGTGCGTGAAGAAATTTGACATCTGAAGGAACTTTGATTTTTGAAATATATCATTTTGAATGAAGAAACTTTTGTTTTAAAAAATGGATAAAAAGGAAAAGAACACAGTTGCAGCAAAAAATTGGCTTGATGACGAGTTTCCAACCATCAAGGATTTGCTGYTAAAGATTGGTATGCTAAGATTAGAAGTGGTGAAATGAGCACCAAAGGCGACCATAAATGTAGTTGTTCGAGGTAGTAGGGACTCTAGATATCATATGATTCACGAATATTTGGGTATAAGACATATTTGGGTTTTGAAAAAAACACACAAGTTAATGTCACTCCGAAATCCAATTGTCCTCGTATCGCATATCGGCCAGAAGAGTCTGGCAAAGCGGGGCAGTTGAGAAAAATGTTGCCAGAAATAAGTGACTTCATTTCTACTTGGTGTCTGGTCACAAAGGCGTGGTCAACATTGCACTCAGACTGTAGCAACATGATTGGAATACTAACTGTCAGGCAATGTCTAGAGCAGGTTACCAGGAAAATAATGGAATATCTCTTGTTCATGCTTAGGTTATTGGCCTACTAGATTAATCTAACCTAACTAATTGACAGTAATCCGAGTAGACCTTAAAATAGTGTTCGCTGCGAAAAAATTCTCATCTTCAATAAATTTTGCACGAATTTTTTTCTAAGGCAACGCTATAATCTGCAGCGAAGTTGTCTAGGTAGGACTGCTATAACATAAAGCTGTCACACAAGCTGGCCCATCAAAGTTAACAAAATAATATTTGTATGTCCTTTTGTGCTACTGTTCAGATGGTGGGGAAGTCTTGGTTGTTAGCTGGCTTAGCAGTAAGATTTTGGAAGTATTCAACTGTCAATTGTCATTTCCACTATTTGTTTATTTTAAATTTCCATGCTTTTACGGTATTCATCGCATCTATTTTTTTAAGCTAGCTGGCTTTGTATCCGTATTATTTGTACATTTTGCTTTCCTTCGCTTTTTCCTGTGTGACGTGAGCTCTTATAATATTTTTCCAGATTTCAATCTTTGCTGGTTCCAATTTCTCGTTATTTTCCTAAATACACCTGATTATTTGGTTTAATCTAGCAAAGAGTTATCTAGAATTTTCATGAAATGACATCTTGCAAAATGTATTTACGAAAATTAATTTATCTTTCGAGAAGATACAGAGAAGATATAATATATAATATATGATTTTCATAAATCGAGTAATTTATATTTTTRAGAAATTTCTAAGTTTATGTATGTAAAAACGATATCTTTTGTCAACTCCAGTTGTTTCATTTCCTTTTCCAAATAGGAAAATCATATTTTTTCTTGGAAGTCAAATGTGCGCGTTGGTTTTATATATGTGAAATACAAATATTGTTATGAAAATTTTTAGTTTGTTCTCTYTTATATGACAATGGATCAGATTGCGTACAGTAGTAAGCCTTTTGYACCATTCAAGTTCAATTATTTGTTCGCCGAAATACTCACTTTAGATTTATAGSCATTGATATTTATATGCGGATGATACTTTTTGCTTTTCAAACAATTAACAAACGTTTTCATTAATGTAGYCCAACCGGGCAGAACTTTTTTCAGGAATTTAGTTTGTCTGTTAGCATTCGTACGGTAAGAAAGCRAAAAAAGTTAACTTCGATAAGGATCTATTAAAGCCAAATCACATGTATTTATTAARTATGTAGCCACATGTAGTATGTTCTCATTCCCTYATCTTGTGTTGGGTATATATAGTATGTAATTCGAAATACAGCGATAGTTAATATGCCCCATATTCCTATTCCCATCATAGTCGGGTCTATGTAACCAGAACGGACTAGCAGACAAGGGCTGAATTTACAGCAGCAGCAACAACAACAACCGAAAAAACACACATTAAACATACATAAAAGTGCAACACTAAAGAGTATATTCGTGATTTTAATCGATATAAATGCTGCATTGATCTGATCTGAACAATACTCCCGGAAATTGTAGCATTCGAAATGAAATGTAGAAATGTTAATATAACTTTTCAAATCGATCGATACCGGTAGTAACGATACATAAGCAATTTCAAGTGGAAAAAAAGACGTATGCAAAATTTCAGATATCASATTCAAAATATTTTAGATACTACCTGACACAGACGGTATAGCAGAAGGGATCTTCTATATTTCCTCATTGCATGTTTGCTTAGGGAAAAATTAATCTCAGGTTATAGTAAGAGATTTTATTTGAAGTTTTTCGCGAAAGCATCGGGAAGGATCTCCTCGAGCCGTTCGATACCAAGCGTGGTTTCATACGAGGAGACTCCCTATCGTGTGATCTTACTGAAAAAAAAAAAAAAAAAAAAAAAAAAAAAAAAAAAAAAAAAAAAAAAAAAAAAAAAAAAAAAAAAAAAAAAAAAACAGTAATCGCACTCGTGACTTGGTAAGCTCCGAAGTAAGATAATTTCATTTATCTTGGAACCTTTATTAACACCAATAACAACGTCAGCCTCAAAATCCAACTATTCTGTGTCTCATGCTAACAGGTGCTACTTCAGGCTGAGTAGGCAAATTGAAAAGTAAAGTCCTCTCGACGTACAAAGACCAAACTCTAGAAGTCATGTTGTCCGGATGGAAGAGAATAATATTCCAGTTTTTAAGGTTTTCGGTTTAGTACTCTTCGGTAGAAGCGGAAGACTTCAACTCCGTTGGAAAGATCAAGTGGAGAACGACCACCTATATTTACATATATCCTTACTACTTAATATACGAAGTGATCGCTGCTTTGGCGTTTCTTATGTTGGATATATACATTAGTATATACGGTGTTTATTGTGTAATTGGAATGTGTTAATGAAAAAAATGTACTTTTTTGTAGCATTAAAAACTTGATTCCAATTATTTAAATTGGACATTTTTCTAGTATATATTTATTATGAGGTGCTATTTTTACTTRAAAATGAGCAAAGAAATTTCTGCAATACATTTCACAATTTTCCCACCATTTTTTGCCTTTTCRTTGCCCATATCTGGTGATTASATTTCCAGCTGTCGGCTGMAATGTCGTTGAGTAGACCCATTAATCGGCGTATGGCACTGGTGTTAAAAATTCACAAT
>NW_017537657.1:0-6904 GCF_001853355.1 Bactrocera latifrons | reverse complement strand
TCACCCCCTACAAAGTAATCCCCCTTGGCAACAATTCCCTTGTGATAACGTAAGTCAGTTTCCGAAAAAGATTTCAATGACCGTAGAGATTCACGTTTAATGYCCTGTTATTGACTCAAATCAATCAAATCAACACTCAAATAGTATCCCTTGTTAACAGTTTGGACGATCAAAAGAAATTCGGAGTGCATCGAAGAAAACTGTCAACATAACCTTGTTGTTTTTTTTATCAGTATAACGTAGGCTTCGACTCACCTCTGCCACGACTTCCGGGTTGTAAGCATAGATCCATCGCTGATTTTACTTATTCTTCCGTTATTCCAATTAATAAGGAATAATTTATATCAATTAAAACACTTTTCCTCGACAAATATTTATCACTGAAGGCCTTTCCTTATATTTTGAATGTTTCGACACCAGAATTTTAATTCCGCTAGAATGCACTTTATGTACTTCAGAAAGGCAAGCGTGTACCAAACACTAATTATTATTTTCATGCGTCTTTTGTCGCAGGTATAACTAACAATCATGCCAACCTAGAAAAAAAAAAAATATATAGAGGAACAAAACCACATGAATATATAGTATATTCAACTCATTTTTGCTTGTATGGCCTTTGAAAAACCAACTATTTCTTTCTTTTTAGCTTCACCTTGTAAACCCAAAATTACGTCTAATGTACTCTGCGGCACAAAGCCAGAAGAACAACTGATTTCACCTTCACTGAATTCTTCAAGCGCCTTCTCTTCCAATCATAATTTACATCTTAATGCGGTTTGCTTGGCGACTCTCCTTCAAGGATTATACTTGTTGTTTAGGTGACCGGATCTTCTGCGAAAATTGGAAAATTGACTTATTCCGGGATATAAGTTGAGACGAAAGTATTCCTCATAACATTGGCAGGAGCTCAAATTGTGACAACTTTAACTAATGTATGCTGGAAGTATTTGCGAAGATAAAACAGAGAAAAAAAACAAAAAAAAAAAAATATAAAATCAGCGATGCTTCTATAAAACAATATGGAGAAACATTTCGCGCCCATTAAGCGGCCAATAGATGATTTGAATAGACAGAATGTCATGAATTTTATCAAATACCACCACACATATGTAGTACATTTAACATAAACAGAAAGGAGTTGAAGACTTGTACCATCATTTGAAATGGTAAGTTAGTCCTTAGAAAGATGTTGATAATGAAATATTCTTAATTCTTAATATTTTTCCACAGCACTAAGTGAAGGACTTTTTAAAATAATATGGCAACGAAAACACTACTAAAGGATGTTGAGTTAAGAGTGCTTGCATKTTTATAACACAATTGCTTAGCCAATTTATTTATAATTTATACGCATTTATGTTGGCAATGAAACATGTACTGTTAGTATGTATTTAGTTTTATACTGAATAAAAAAATTACATAATAATATTTTTGGACATATATGAGTTTTTTTTGAAGGTCGTAAAAGGTAAGTAAGATTTTCATTGCCTAAATAACTAGTTTTGACAAATAATAATAARCCCACCGCCACATACCACCTAAAAAGTAGAGACTAGTAGATTCGTTTGATTACAATCTTATCTTATTGAATTTTTCCGCAGCCAACTTTACATTTAACAGCTTACCATCATATATTTGAATAGCCTGCTTGTAAAAGATTAAAATATATTTTTGAATTTTGTTTGGTGCCACAACGTAAATGGAATATCGAAAACAGTATTTTCGCATACTTTATTGTTATAAAGGGGGATTCATTTCGATGTTCCTTWCTTTTTAAAGAAAGAATACGGAACCTTCAAATTGAATGGGAAATGTTTATTATAGTTCGAAGGGGCATTGTTCGTCATTTATTTTTTGAAGATTCTCTCTTTAAAATTTTCGCTGGGTCTACGTCTTAGATCGTCTAACCATTGAGTTCAATTTTCGATGACTCGTTTGATCATTTCGACTGGCAACTGGCGATTGAAACGCGTGATGTTTTACTCCAATACCAAAACTGAAGAGAGGTTTTTCGCATGTACATATGTACTTTAGACTTTACATAATACCACAGAAAAAAGTCGAACGGCGCGATATCACACGATCTGGGTGGCCAATCGACCAGCTCAAAAGTGTTCTCTCAAGTAGTCCAAGTAGTCGAATATCATGGCGCTATAACGGTCGCCATTGACGGTTACGTTCTCACCAGCAAAATGCAGCTCTTGAATCTCTTCACGTTGCTCTTCGCCCCAAAAGCGGTAAACATTGAGCCAGAAATGGGTCATCGCTGAACAAAAGTTGCCATGAAAACATCGGAAGGTCGAGCGGCTTCAGTTCTTACACAAGCTGTATGCTTTCAGTTTAAGACCTCGACGTAAGATAAGTCGTTCCATATTCAAAAAAGTACCCCTACCTATCTTGGGGATGTACAAACCCGAGGTAGATAAAATAAAGTCGTTACTCGATGCAAATCGTTGACTAAGAACTTGAGCTATTGCTGWAAAATTAAATTTGTGAGTTTTCTATCTTCTCACTGATCGTAAGTTGCTTTTTCGCATTAACTACTTAGATTTACTTWTCAAACCTCCAAAGACGTGATCCATATTTGAAGCGTATTGTTACTGGCGACGAAAAGTGGGTTGTTTATAAGAACGTAAAGCACAAGAGATCATTGGTTTGAACCRTCTCAAATCATTCCGAAGGCTGATATCACAGAAAAATGTTATATTGTTTGCTTGGTGGGATTTCATAGGAATCCTTAATGTTCAACTTTTGCAATGTCATTTTAATTCTGAAATGTATTGCGATCATCTGGACAAATTGGGTGATGTAGTCAAACAAAGAGTCTAGAATTGATCAATATAAAAATTGTAATATTCCACTGGGATAATGCAAAACCGCTTACAAGTTTGATAACTCGTCAAAAGCCTTTGCAGCTTGAATAGGATATGCTACCACACCCTACATATTTTTCAGACTTGGCAACTTCGAACTATTAATTATTCCGGTCTGTGCAACATTTTTTGAATGGGTGAATCTTCAAATCAAATAAGGATGTCAAAAACCATTTGGTCAAGTTTTTATTAACCGATAGAGAAAACATATTTTTTTTTTTTTGATTTTGTTGATTTTTTGATTTGATTTCTATAATAAAAAACATGTCATGTTTTTGTGTCATTATGAATATAATTTGCAACYCATTTGCATAAATTACTGTTTAAATTAATTATTTACAAAAGAACTCCAACTAATTATTCTGCTTCACCCAGTTTGTACATCTAGCACACTGTCATCAATGCTAAGGAGATCTTAAAGCTCAAGAGCTTGAAAGTAAAAAAGCACAAATAGCTTTGCAAATGTTTTTAGTAAGTTGTGCCAACAATACTTTTAASATAGAGTCCAGTGGCACTAAAACTTATTTGAGTGGCCTTGAAATTTACAACTTTAATAACTTTTTGGTTTTTTGAACATGGAGTGTTTTTCTCCATTCGGACGACATGACCTAGCGCAAAGGACCATAAATCTTCCGCAGAACCTTTCTCTCCAAAACTCGTGACGTCGACTCATCGGATGTTGTCATCGTTCATGCCTCTTCACCATATAGCATAACGGGAATAACAATATAATTTTAAGTGTGACTTATAGAGTTTGGTTTTTGTTCGTCGAGAGAGGACTTTACWTCTCAATTGCCTACTCAGTCCGAAGTAGCAAGTGTTGGCAAGATTTATACTGCATTGGGTTTCGAGACTGACATTGTTGGTTTTATTTATACTGGTTCCAAGATAGAAAAAATTATCTACAACTTTGAAGATATGCCTGTCAATAGTGACRTGGGGGCCGAGTCGCGAATGCGACTACTGTATGTGTGATGACGCGGTTGATATGGCCTATAATATCAATATATCGGCGTCCACCAGCAGCTGTAYATTCGTATTATATCGCGATCCACACTTGAGGACCCCACACAGGAGGACACCACACACCAATACACAAAAACGGYATACACAACGCATCATACAATACACCATATAATTCCGATATTCACCACCYAGCAGTTAAGTTAAGTGAACCAAGAGCAGGAATTGCGGTAAACTTGAAACCAAACGGATGAACCAAATTAAATTAAAGATGTTTGAAAAAGTGAAAYTATAATTGGAATTTGTTAATAGTATGTTTAAAAGATAAAAATAAAGTCTGAACATTTAATTGTGGAATATAAATAAGTGAGTATACTATGTTAAGAATAAATAGCTCAATCATATGCTAAACAGAACCAAATGACTTCAAACGTTTGAGTTCTAACAATGCAAAGGCGGTAGATGAATGCGGCAACAGCTCATTGTATTGCATTCATTCCGGTACCTTTAGWGGCCGCTTAGTTTATTTAAAACTAGATGCTATGAAATGAAATAATAGGTTTTGCCATCTATGTAAAAGCTTAAACCTTTACCTACCAATTTGGATTCCAAATATTGTGTTTAACYTTTAAAACGCCAAAAAATGACGGATGGGAGATAAAGGAGCATTTATTTCTAAGAGAGGTCATGAAGATTCACTTCGAAAGAAGATGAGAGTCAGAGTTTTACTCAGCTACTAGTTTAATTGTTAGATTCATAGATATTACCAGGACTGTAAGAAGAAAATTTAAAAAGATATATCGGATTCAATTCTCGTGAAGTTCATACTGTATATGTACTAAGGCTTACATTTTAACATACTAAAATTACTGCTTATGGYCTTTCTTGTCGTAGTATAATATATCGTTTTGCTCCAAAAATGTGCAAACTACATTAGTCAATGCCATTATGCTATAAGGTGGGTCAAACGATGTTAAGTGAACTCGAAAATTTCTATAAATCACCGATTTTGAAAATTAGCACTTCATTACGATACAATCTACAAAAAAGTTGGTCACATTGGATTACTGTAGCATATAGCTGCAATCAARCTGATCCATCAAACTTATGTACTTACTTCTATGGAAATAATCAAATTTTAATTTATTTGGATTTAATTTATTCTATAACTCAATTTAATCAAATAATTTCCATACATATAGTATTCTGAAAATATTTCCACAAAACTAAGAAAGTAGTAATCAAAACTAATTAATTTCAGAAATTTTTAGAATTACAAATGTTCTACTGAATTTTTAAGAAAAGTGAATATATAAAAACTACATATATATATGTAACTTCTAAAATTTCCATGTATAAAATAAATGGTCCAACATTTACATAACTCTGTACGTAATAAAGGGTCAGAAGAATATCGAAAATAATGCGAAGTAAATTTCCACTCAAAACTTTCTACGCAAATTAAATGAAATTGAATTAAATCGGAAACATATAGAGTCCAGTAATTGTATGGATATCWAAATTTTTAACTGAAATGTAAAGTAGCGCGTAGACGATYAATATTATTGATCAATACGTATTGAAGGGCATATTGAACGTGTACGAGGCTTCAARYATATTGATGGCGTATTGAAGCATATTGACGGMGACTATATTGATGCGCATATTTACGTCTACAACGTTTATTGATCAATATGAGCTCATTTATGTGTATAATTTTGTCCCGTTAAGTAGTCTCAACAAGTGCGTAATGGCAGAAACAAGTGCAAGTGAACGTGAATTTATTTCTATGCCTGTCTCTTATACACATCTAGATGTGTATAAGAGACAGGCACATCACCGAGTCCAACATATGGCCATGAAACACAAGTAAAYATGTCGGCAGTGCCTTACCAAATTGAGCGCATCATCCCACCAGAAGAAGACGTCCCCAATACTGAACTTCAAACAGAAGCAGCTACAGTAGGCGAATATTTGTAACACTTTTCATCATTTTAAGCAATTATTTTTTAAATTATTTTTTTAAGTACTGAATTATTGAGTTGATTTTACTGAATTATTGGACTGTTATATTTATGAAAAAAAATGGTTGATTTGAATTGTTAAAAGCATTTGTTTATCTTTTAAACTTCTTACCTGTATATTTCCCCTTAAGGCTTCAATGATAGATTCGCATGTTTCCAGGATAATGTTCGACAACGTACAAGGAGCAAAAGCACATGTAAACTTTAAATCTTCTAAATCCATTCCAGACGGTAAATATCTTAATGTAATTGAAAGCCTTTGATATGGCGGAATGGCCTTGCGCATTACAGTATCTTGTTTTTGAATTTTAGGTCTTATTAGCTCCAATAAGTGATTAAAAACGGAATCATCCATTCGCATGAAATTTTTAAAATCTTCTGGTTCTGTGTCACGAAGATGGCGCAGTAAATGCTCATGTGTAAAACGATTTCTCGGCATGTACCACCCCTTTGACCAGCGCTTTCGTCGTTTCTTTTTCAGAGTTTTCATTTCACACACAGCCAAAGTAATGGTGAGAAAAGCTAAATCTTTATTGGACAACATTGTTTTGATTTGGAGAAACAATCACAAAATATTTTCAAACTCTTGTAAAATTTATAAACTTGCGCGAAAAAAGACAACCTACCCGTGCAACGAACAGTCCACCATAAAACATCGTATTGACAAAGCTCGTATTGAAGAAATATTGAAGCGTATTGATGCACCTTCAATCATATTGACGTATTGATCAATATATTGATCGTCTACGGGCTACTTAAAGCTTTCAATAAACTTTAAGCGTGGGAGCCAACACCCACACATTGACATGGTTTCCATGTGAGCAGACACATAGTAGGTATTTAGTTATAACATTTCTGATTAAATATGTATGAGTGGATGTTTTAAGGAATGTTTGCAATGCGAGCTATTTAATTCTTCTGAAATAACACTTGTCGCTACATATAGGTACATATATGCGGCATCAAATTAATTCCTAAATTTCACAGAATTTATTTCAATGCAGATTTATTAAAATAAATAATTAGTAATTCATAAAATAGTAA
>NW_017537656.1:1291395-1292440 GCF_001853355.1 Bactrocera latifrons | reverse complement strand
TAATTCGCGACAAACTTAATACATCATGTTTAGGGTATAAGAACAACATATGGTACAATCTCTTACATGTCAATCAAGTAGAGTACAAGTTATTATGCAAACAAAGCAGACAACAAAACGCAGATTGACAGCAAAGTAAGTAATAAAGAAACGCCTAAGAGGCATCTACTTACTTATACATCTACATAATAAAATTCATATAAACAAGCATTTGTTTCTCTCTCATTTTACATTGAGAGCCACTTAGCGTTTTAGCGTGCAATCAAAATGAGTGCTATTGTTAAGGTAAACAAGGGATATTTTTAGAATAAAAATGTACATAAAGACACTTTATATTTATATGTGGTTAAAATTAGAATACTGAACAAATTTAATAGTGAGGGGAAACAAGATTTTATTAATAATAATTCTTTTGTACATCTCAGGCTTACAAGTTTGTTTAAGCCAATCTTATTATTTTACCATTGTTCTATATTAGCAGGATACACATTTTTGTATAGTCACAAGCTAAGGGACTTTAGTAACATACGGCGTAATCAAACTTCAAATTATTGCTACAAATGTTCTATCGAACAAGAGAACATAAGGTTAAATAGATTCAATATATACTATACATAAAGGCATCTGTAAGCTCCTAATAATGTTTATAGAACTTTCTGTTGAAATTATTTTTTATTGTTTAGTTTTTTTCTACAAGCTTTTATACAAACTTACTATCTTACTAAGTAAAAAGTCAAACAGTTTACAATATAGACCGACCTTTCCTTCCCAATAATGTCATATATGGGCCATTGAGGTCCTTTGACTATTGGAGTGCTGGAAATTAAGTAATTTTTTTCTTATTGCTCTTCAACTGTAAGTGGTACAAAAATGTTTAAGCTGGACAGAGTTACAAACAGCATTAAAAATTATCAAAGATGTTTTATAAAAAAAAAAAATATTTGAAACTCGAATGATTTAAATTTCATATACAAATTTGGAAACAGAGTTACCACCTAACCTTCCCAAAAATAAAAATTATCCACCTATTCAGAAAAAGTATGAG
>NW_017537656.1:1286440-1289365 GCF_001853355.1 Bactrocera latifrons | reverse complement strand
TAATTATTTTTTAAAAAGCATAAACGATTATATATTTCACAACAGGTGGCAACATTCTAGAGTTTTAAATTAATTACTTTAAATATCATTTAAAGTAACAATAACATAAATTATTATTTTTTTCGATTTCTTTAACTTCTGGCTTAAACAATTCTTAGACTAGAGTTGAGAATTTACCAGACTATAAGTTTAAAAAAAAAAAAATACTATTAAAATAGTTGGTGAGTTTAAAGTGTATTTTTTGTCTTAAAAGAATATTAAAATTTAAATATTAAAAGTTAAAAACACATAAAAGTGGCAATCTTACTTTTCTTAGTGATTCTATTCTTTTCCGAGAAAGCACTAGAATTTTACGAATCCCACTTTTTTAAATAATTATTACCTATAATCATACGGCAATACCACAAGCTAAAAACTTTGTAGTTGTATTGCAAATATCCGACTTATTAAAAAAAAAAAATATTAATGAACACATGTCAAAGTCATTAAAATTTTTATACAACTTTTATAAAAAACTTCGGTTTTATACATACGTATACATGTTTTGTGCGCATAAATTATTGAAATTCTTCAATTTTCAGTTTTAAAATAATTATTATTCTTAATCATATGGCATTACCATTGACTAACAATAAATGAGCTAAACTGCAATTTTTCGAAAAGCTTAAAATAAATTTAGTTACGAAGATATTGTGAGTGTTACTATAGAAGCATTGTTAACTAAAAGCTAATGCTGAAAACCTAGGATGGAAACTGAATTTGGTTTAATTTTTCTTTTAAATTTAGGAGTTTTAATGGTCTCTTTTATTTCTTTGCGCTTTCGTAATACAATATTTTCCACTAAATAATTTAAATACTACTTTGAATAACTCACTCTCGATTTAATTTCTCAGTTACATTTTAAAGATAGCAAAATTGAAATATTTTATATAAAAAACAATATTGATTAATGAAATATATAAAATTTTAATGCCAAATTTAAGGACGAAAATTTATTTCTAGTTCGTTTAAGAATTAATTTTTAGTTTTACGAATTTTTTATTTGCTCGCTTTGAAATTATATAAATTGAATTTTTAGAAGTAAATTTCCATCAACACGATTGTGCGAATTATTGCACTTTTACCCTTTAATTAAGCCTAATGAAGCGAGGCAAATATTTATGCACACATACATATGTAATGCGCTAACAAAACATGCTGACGAATGCATGTCGCATCAGTAATTAATATCACAATGTCATGCATATATATACATATGAGATATATGTACATATATGTAGATAGTATTCATTACTGTGTTCTTTACTGCTATGCAAGTTCAACATCAAAATATATTTTTTTCCTCTTCCATTTAATTTGTGTTTTTTCTTCTAATTAAGCAAATGTACTCTACACACAGGCACTAATGTGTGCCCGTAGTTCTAAAAATATACAAATATATAATTTTTTTTCATGTAACTTTTTTAATATAATCCTCATTATTACTGCCACTGTGCGATGAGCGTGGCAACCGAGGTTGTGATTTTGATTATAATCATTGAAGTTCGCATGACCAAGCAGAAGGGATTATTTGTAGAGTCATTAGGTGGAAAATATTTGCGTTAGATATCATCTTTCTTTATGACGATAATTTAGTTGATATATCAAGAGAGTGAGTGAAGCATATTACAATCATTTGTTAGATTTAGTTGTCATTTTAATTTTCATTTGTATTATTTACCTTCAATATTCATTTTCATTTACAAGCAGAAAATCTGCGTGTTTTTGGTATTCCTTTAAGAGGCGTTTTATTTAATAATTAAAGAAGAATTAAGTGCATTTATTGAGTTTAATGTACTTTAATAATTGTTGATTTATTATGAAAAATGTTGGACCACCTTATTCTTACAGCCGGTATTTAGAAGGACCTCCAAAAATAGTTAATTATCACAAATCTATAAACCGAAAAGTTTCTTGTTCCCTAAGATTAATACAGCAACTTACAATGGGATTGATTTTTGACAAAATGGCGACTTAAGCAAATATATTTGTGTATTTCGAATAAAATTTTTACTTCAAAATAGCGTAAATATTGAAATTATTGACGAAAATTTTATTCCTACGATCATAACTTTACAAACATGTGTTTCTGAGAAGTTGTGCGAAAATTTCATCTCGATGGGTTCATCCGTTTCGAAGATGTTTATCACTTTATGTTGCTTACAGTGGTAGTCATTAAAATGAAGGAATTGGTGCTTGAAAATCGATGATGTGCACTCAGAGATCCTACTTGCATCTTTGAAATAGAAAAAAAGATCTGTGAAGACCATTTTGATAGATCATTTAATAATCATTCTAATAAAACGAACTAAAAAAAACTCGTTCGGCATGCTTTTGGACCGTGCAGAAAACTGTATTGAAGCAGACTATTTTGCATAAAATAAATTGATTATGCCGAAAAAAACATATATTCTGTTTTTTCAGAAGTTCTTTCGTCTTTTAATTTATCAGTGCCTTGAGGTTATCAAAAGATTTGGAAAAGCATTTTTTCGATATTCAAAACATCAATTCGCTAATTGGATGTTTTATAAAACTCACCTTTTGTGCAGTTTTGCGTGAGATCTGCAAATAATAAAAAATTAATATTAAAATTTATACAATAGCACAATTTTTTTTAATAGTATTCAATTATTTCATAATTTTTTTATTTTTATTTTAGTAAAGTAAATAAGTATATTTATGGCATAGGCTTAAGACGTTTTTGATAAATTTTAAATTTGATATTTAAATTTTCATATTAGGGAACACGAGAAAAAATACAATTTCCGACATTTAACAAAATTCTAAATTATCATTAAAAAAGTACATCTACTTAACAAATCTCTTACATTCTGTTATTTCAAATCAAGCAGAAAATAGCAAAAATAAATTTTGAAGCAAGCCACG
>NW_017537656.1:1284274-1285790 GCF_001853355.1 Bactrocera latifrons | reverse complement strand
AAGAAGAAATTTTTTTTTTTTTTTTTTTGTAGTAAAAAATTTTAAATATTTTTATATTTATGAACTTATACAGATGACGGATATTCTATCCGATTAAGTTGAGGGGAAAATTGCGGGTTGTTAGTTTGTGGGGTTTACAAACAAACTCAAACAGGTGTTATTAATAGTAGGCGGCCCTGAGCAAGAGAATATCGGATATTCAAGCTAATAAGAGTTTCCATTTGTAAGATAACCACAAAACAGACCAACAAAACTTCTTTAAAAAAAACTTTTTGTGTGTCTTTTTTGTATTACATATTTTGGAGAATTCGGCAATGAATTATTCTAAAGATTTCATTCAGTTAAGTTAGACGATCGGGTTGATATCAGTTCAAAAGTAGCGATAGATTTACTTGACCAATTGAAAGCTTACAAAATCTTGTTAATTTTTACAAATCAGCCAAGAATAAATCTAAAAAAGATTGAGAGGATCAGAGACACTACCTAATCGGTTTAAGCTAGATGTCTTATTATATATAGAGTATAGGATTCATATGGCGGTACTTATTTATTAGGAGGCTATTAGTGCCACCAAAGGGTGATACGTTTGCACTGAGAAGCGTTTTTAAAGAGATTACGCCCCTAGTAGGACTATCTAAGCGATTTATGCCTCTAGTTAACTTTCTGATCTGTATTAAATTGATATATACCAGCAAGAAGAGATTTTAATGTAAATACTACCAATATTTTCGTTATCAATTTTCAACCATATAGTACGGTGTAAAATCACAGGTACTTTGCGGGCCAAGTTCTGTCATAATTATCATCCAAACACAAACTATTCTTCTTCACTTAAATATATTTATATACATTTTAAGAATTTAATCTTATTATACGTACTTCGTACTCACACAGCCCTGTCATGCCAATTGAATTACTGTCATAAACACATATCACATCTTTACATCTTTCTATACAACCAGTTCCCACAATTTCTCACATTCTTCGCGCACAAATCACTTTGCTTATGAAACGCTCGAGTGAACTTGACCTTGAGCTTTTCTAGTTAGTATACAAAGCTGCCTTTCGTGTTATTAAGCATTTTGCTAATATCTGATTTATTATCAAATTCTTAATGTAACCATTACAAAGACTGTCTCAAAGACTCGCCAAATCGGCAGCTGGCTGTCTTGTTGGCCGCTTGACTGATTTTTTGGATTTGATTACAAGCGCTACTTTGACAGTCGTTTTGTTTTGCTTTTCGTTTCTGTTATGGCTGTGGCTTATCGGCATTTCTCAGAATCTACTGGTTGCCAATGCTCTTTTAGCATTTTTGTTTTTATTCTCACATCCGTTATTGTTGTTGTACGCGTCTTTTATTGCCACCGATTGCAGTTTAGTATTCGGCACTATATAAACGGTTTATTAAAGCGCGCGTGCTAACACATAAGTTTTGTGGGTAATTCTTATTTTATTTTATTTTTTTTTTTGTAATGTTTTCAGTGTTGTTGTTGTTAGCTGAATTCAATTGGTTTCT
>NW_017537656.1:1276615-1282105 GCF_001853355.1 Bactrocera latifrons | reverse complement strand
CAGAAGGAAGCTGCGTCCAGGCTTTTTTTAAAAATTGAAAATGGGCGTGGCGTCGGACACTTATGGACCAAAAACCATATCACAGGAAGTACTCAACCGATTTCGACGAAATTCGGTATATAATATTATCTTAACATCCTGATGACATGTACCGAATATGGGTGAAATCAGTTCACAACCACGCCTGAAATCTTGATTATCACTTTATCATGCGAGAGTATAAAATGTTCGGTGACACCCGAACTTAGCCCTTCCTTACTTGTTCGCTTACTATGTCATGCACTGGAAAGCTCATTATATAGGTTCTTCCCATACATACATACATACCATACGTACTATGCATATAGAAAATAACACCTTTAAAGTTCTTTCAACCACATTCATCTCAATCTAAATTCCCAAATGCCACATAAAAAAGTTTCCAACTCCATTTCATTTGAATTTTACCGACAACCACAAAAAAACCGTAAAAAAATGCCAAAATATAGTAGGAAATGCTAAACTAAATGCTCTCTTTGAATTTTCTCCTACCTCATCTTAGCTGCCACTCGGAAAGTCTTATTCGGACTTCCGTTAGCATAAATCGAACGCAGCGTAAAAATTAGCTTATTTCCTTTACTTTCTTTTAGCGTAGTTTCTACCACTTCTTATCTACATTTTCTTTCTACGATTTTCTATATACTCCAGTGCTTGCGTTAGAGATATTTGCGACAATAATTTACGGAAGTAAAATCATTTAATATAAAGAAGTGGCAACGTCGAAGGGTGATGGCAACAAATGATTTATTCGAAAATTTGTAGGGCAAAAAACAAACACGAGAGCACACTTTTAACATCTCTATCAACGCAGCAGTGGATATTTTACCTATTTTAGAGTATACTATAATATATTTATTTTCTATTTCTTGGTAGTTAGCAATCATATAAAAGATTAATTCAAAGCTACGCCTTCCCACACGAAAATTTTCTAAATAATTTCTCAACATTTTTCTATCCGAATCCGAAGCTTTAATCGTACGCAGAATGTCATATTCTGGTCTCAGAACGTCGAATGAAATGGAGTTGGAAACTTTTTTATGTGGCATTTGGGACCAATCTACAAAAAGTGGCGATAAAATATGTGCCCGTACTTCGTGTAAGAATATTAACAGCGTCTAGTCAAACACCTCAAAAATATGGCAAGATTGTTTAGATAGTTCAGAGGATCTCTTGGGATTCACTCTGAGACAAAAGGATCTCGCAGCCGTACAAGCTTTGCTCGTTAGCCAGTGCTTTTATAGTAAAAGATCTATCTAAATTTTCATCTTGTTTCCTCGCCGTGAAACTCGCTTTTAGCGAGTGCATTTACATTTTGTTTATATATAAATATCTAATGTTTAAATGTAAAATATCAAAGTTACTTGTTTTTAATTAAATGCATGTGCATTCAAACAAACAACAGTATTTTTTCTTGCCCCCGTAACAGACGTATTTTAGCTTCTACCATAAAAGTAGATAAAAGATAGTATCCTTTTGTATAAGAAAACATCATTGGCATATCTAATTCAGAAGCTTTTACCATAATGGCTTTGAGAACACTTTAGTATGCAGGTTAGGATCTTCAAAGTTTCGAGATTAATAGTCTAACTTCTGAGTTTATTACTTGCGTTCGCTATGGCGTTTCTTAAAGCATGCCCACATCCCTCTTTAATCACAAGTACATAAGCTTCTCCACAAATGGCTTTCCAGCTGCTCGTATCTCTACTTTAACTCGACTTGCAATTTCATTGCCCACAAATGGATGACTACCGCTAATATCTCTTCATTACAAAGTTAGCGCATATTTCAAGGCGATTTTGTAAGCAAAGCCATAATAATGCAAAAAAAGACATCAAGATTATAGGCTGACGAAAACAGCAACAACAATTTCAGTGGTAAGTTTGCTAAAACAGAAACCAAAAGAATTAAGTAGAAAACATCATTAGTAAAAGTTTGACCGTCAACGAAGTTTAGCGGCTGAAATTGAGCTGTGGATGTCGAGGCGAAAAGGAAGCAAAGGCCAAAAAAAGCAAGCAATAGCAACACCAAGCTAAATTGTAGCAAATTTAATGTAGCCAATGTAGCTGTCAATGACAATGAGCCATACAACAAACTAACGAGAGCGAGAACGCTACGTCATTAGGCGCTCTAAGCGGTTGAGAGAGGAGAGATGGCGAGAAAAGAGGGGCTAGCGGAAAAAGTTAAGCCGTTCGTGCTAAATGCGCGCGACGCTACCATGAATGACACGGGAACTAACCGCCGCCTAACAAAATTGTGCCAAAAGGGCAACAGCTACAACTACAGTAACGACTAACCGTACAACAACAATAACGAAAGAGCAACCAACAAAACTGTAGTTCCAAAAGCGTTAGTTATACAACTACGAGATATTGAAGTCCATGTTCATGACATAGTGTTGAATTGTAGTGGCATTGCAGCTAGAGTATGAGAGAGCGAAGGTTCAGTATTCACGGCAGTCGCAAAAAGTTTCCGCACCATTAGCAGTGAGTATTGAAAAGTTAATATGTCTGCCGCTTGAAAGGATGATTAGACGCAGGCGAAAATCGTGAAATCGAAATTGAGACGTCGAAACTTTTGCGTAAGATTACTGGACCCTTAGCCCAACGGAGACAGTTTGACGGAGAAGCTTAGTAAATGAGCCAAACTAATGACTGGAATGAACGGTTATGACTTTATTTAAAGGCGAGAATATTCAGTTATAGTAAGAAGCTTTTGGGGCGACGAAGCTTTGCTAAAGGAAACCGAACTCTGAACGTCTGGTTGAAATTACTAAAAGTTTTGTATTGTAAGTAAACATATATTATACGCACCTCAGTTCAGAGAACATATAACCGTAATTTGTGTGTGCTTATTCTCTATAGCTCTCAGCGAAACTTATATAATTGGAACTTTTACATATTGAAAGTAGCCTACTAACGATATTTGAGATGGATATGCTCATTCATCTCATAAAGTTGCATCCCTATTTATAGGGATGTCTAAGCACTCGGGACTACAGAGATCAAAGCAGTTTTATGAGAACAAAATCAGAAAGACCATTTCAAAACCCTAAAGCACAGTTTAGTTTACCAGTAAGCGATCCAAAAACTTACCGAACTGCAAAACATCGTGTACAACAAAAGTTTTACACAGCCACGCTCGTCTAAAGCTTCAGTATCGGTTTGAAAACTTCTACAGCACTCAACCAATTTGGTCTTCGTGGCTTTCAGAATCTTCGCACCACTTTAATGTGTGAGTGTATGTAGAAGGTCGGCTCTAGAGGCTCAAATTTGGATTATTTGTAAACTCTGCACGCCGCAGCGGTGGCAGGCAACACATTAGCGACATAAGTTTACAGTTAAAGAATAGAAAATTTCGTTTACATTTCCTCAACGGAGCGAAACGACGCGACACGACGCCGACATTGAGTGCATTTAAGTGTGCTGCATAGTAGGCGGGAGCATGCAGAAAGTGTAGGCGACTAATGGTGAAAACAGAAACTGCGAATTTATTATTATTAAAAAGGATATGAAGTCTGGCAGGAATAATGGCATAACCAGCTTAGATCATACCGCACGCGCGGAAATCTAAACGCGCTTAAATGGCGCTGCTACTTGTGCGTACTTAACTTTGGCACAATCGAAGAAATGTATGTGTATAATCAAGGAAAACATAATTATATTGGAAGCCCATTAGAGACTTATAGTCACCATTGTCATCACCGTCATCGTTGTCTAGACGGCTGCAGCGGATGGTATAGTATTTGGTAGCACACTGAGTACTGTTCTGTCGTGCTAGAACTTGTTGACTTGTTATTGGTGCTAGCGTGCCTTCGCAGAGTCAATATTTGGTGTACACGATATATACTAATAGGGCAATGATCTCTTACAAGCCCCACAACAGGGAATAATGCGAAGCTCAGCTGTATAGTAGGAGAAAAAAAGAGGATACGGGAGCACCGACCGATTCTATCGACATCGACTAGCTCCTTACTAGCTCATTAGCTCCAGTGATTCCACTATGACCTGACACCCATACTAGTCTAATCACAAAGACACTTGGTGCTATTGATAGCGAGGTTAGACACTCCGTGATCAACCCCTGACGCAGTACACCCATTTTCTCCAAATTGCAACGCTTACGCAAAGCTTATCGCTTGGTATGCAACTATTTCATAAAACCTTTCCCCCTTTCGGTATTTCCAAATACACTAAAATTATTCCCTCCTACGAACCTACGAACTTATCAGAATTTCTATGCGTCCGTTGCATGCACAGCTTTTCTTGACTTTTCAGTAACTCCTCTCCTTTNAGCTCCAGTGATTCCACTATGACCTGACACCCATACTAGTCTAATCACAAAGACACTTGGTGCTATTGATAGCGAGGTTAGACACTCCGTGATCAACCCCTGACGCAGTACACCCATTTTCTCCAAATTGCAAYGCTTACGCAAAGCTTATCGCTTRGTATGCAACTATTTCATAAAACCTTTCCCCCTTTCGGTATTTCCAAATACACTAAAATTATTCSCTCCTACGAACCTACGAACTTATCAGAATTTCTATGCGTCCGTTGCATGCACAGCTTTTCTTGACTTTTCAGTAACTCCTCTCCTTTATGTCTWYGTGCGCCMAAAAATGTWTATCGCTTAATATAMTGCTGCACTATAAAACATGMTTGTTGCAATTTGTAACTATTTGCAAACAATAACTACAACAACAGTGTTAACAACAACAACACTTTCAACATTTCTCGATTACAGCTTTACCAACAATAATTTCATTGGGACTTTTGCAACACCCCGAACACACGCTACTCAGTTCAGGAAAGCTGAGTACCACCCTACTTAGCTTCACTCAATGCGTGACTCTTCGCCATGGCACACGCTTAATCCGATTTACTACTGTTACTGGCAAAAATCTTACGTTCGGTTCGAAAACGCAAACTGCAACAACAAGAGTAACCAATAGTAACAATTATATGCATTGTAACGCAAGCAACAAGTCGTAACGGTATACCAACGAGCCATAAGCAATCCGTAAAACCCCCTTACTATCATGATTTCCGCGCCGGCTTAGTTTCTAAGTTTCTTAGAATGYATTACTTGGATTTCGATTTGACGAGCACTTCCATTGCTTGGCTTTTTCTCGCAGTTGTTCGCAATACGCCACAAACTACTCTTAAAAACGAGTCGCGACATATATTTCAACATTGCTAAAGCCACACGTTCGTCGCATTTCTGCTTTGCGGCGGCACGGCCTTGGCGTTGAAATGTTTCATGGTATTCGAGGTATGAGCCTAAGACGTGGAAACTCTTAAGTCGCAACTTATTTCCTTAGTTAGGAGCTTAGCTGCAGTAGTTACTTGCGGTTGTGGCTAAAGATTGTGGGATTAAAACTTGTTGAGAATGTGGCATTGCAATCGATAGACGCTGCGGTATTTAGAAGAATGGAAATGAAATGATTCGGAG
>NW_017537656.1:1268326-1275560 GCF_001853355.1 Bactrocera latifrons | reverse complement strand
TCAGAGACTTGAATTAAATTCAGTGTCCCAGAAGATCAGATGTAATATTGATAATTTGTATTAGGGCATTGTCCAGTATTAAATGAGGAAGTTATATCTTTGACTCCAAATCAAGTAAAAGTTCTCTCTCGTCTCGAACACACTTTTCTCCAAAAGTCCGTCGTACTAAAGCTTAGGCAATGATTACATATGGAATTTCAGAGAACATTCTGTATTGTATTTATAGAACATTCGGTTTTAGCAGCCCTGAGTTTCATAAAGGGGAAAGAATAAGTTGCATGAGCTTCATCAGGTCTTCAATACTGATCTGCGAATAAAAGTGGAAACATGAGGTTATTTCGGTTACCGAATTGAACCGAACGGATAGAAAATTTGTTCGAAAAACTTAAGGTGGCCTTGACTGAAGTTGTAGTACCGAAATGTCGGTGCCTCAAGTACGATCGGCAACAAGCTCACAGCAAAATGAAACATTAACAACCAAACAGTTTCTGCAGTAAATAATAGTAAACACATAGTAGTCTACATACTTATGAACTATTACTTTTATGTAGCCACCTTGGCAACTGATTACATTACAAAAGGAGTATAACGATGCCCCACCACACTAGGTGAACATTTTATATGCAGCAAATCGACAATCAGTGTCATCGCTCGCCAGCACAGCTATACTCGTATATGCCTCAATGCACAGATTCCAATTCTACATTTCACATAAACGATTTCTGGTTATTGGAGTTATATTATTGAAAATAAAAATATTTTTTTTATTTCATTTCTCTCAATTATATTGCAATATTTTCATAGTTTTCACTGCTTGTATGGTAGGCGCCACGAAGAGCGCGCAGCGAATTGTGGGCAGCCGGACAAAGGTTGGCCCATAACATTTACACACTCTTCTGTGGCGACCCTAACGTGAGAATATTGTAGTGGCCATGCAAAAAAAAATACAAATGTCAGAGCACCGAAGCATATATACGTATAAGAATGTGTGTGGCACATTTGCAGTTGATAGTTCGATTTCAAGGCGCACACAGAGTCGTAATATTGCATTGCAATGTTTTTCGAACTATTCTCTTTTGCACTTTTTCTTCGCTGAAAAGGGAAACAACAAGTGCAGACAGTTACAAAATACACACAATACGCAAATCCACATACATACAACATTGTGAGTTACAATACAAATGAAAGTGGGGGAAAGTGAGGGAAAGTGGGAGAAAGTCTTCGAAAATATTTTTTGGTACGTGTGCACCACGGCATATGTTGAAACATAAATATATTCGAATATGGAATCGTAACTTTGTTCGCATTGTATAAACAGACTCCCACAAAAAGCACAATACCAACTCGAATTTTTGCTTAAAAAATACACAAGGTAGCTTTATTTACACGGTGAAAAAAATAAGCGCATCATAAGCTGTATACCGCTGTGAAAAGTTACGAAAAACACCAAGATTTGTAGCAATAATTTTATTTCCTATTAGATTGAAAATGATTTGCGTCATTTTACATCCCTTGCTGGATTATTTTCACGAGGTCGGTAGACTAAAACAGTTTAAAGCACGAGCTGAATTTGTCTTTAAAATATACAGAGCGAAATTAATTTATGCAGAGTGATCTCTTTCATTCGCAGAGCAAAGAGGGTAATCATCAGAGCTAGCTATGAGTCTATAGAATACTGACAAACCCGTCCTAAAAGTTGGAATAAACCTCCTAAGCATGACTTAATTATGGAAAGAGCACTATCTCTCGTCAATTGAATGAAAAGATTGTGGATATGGAGTAATATAATATCATTCTAAGAATGGGATACAATACATAAACCTATTATAATGGATAAATTTTGCTCTCACTACCAGAATAGCCGATAGTACAGTCATTTAAGCTTAAAATAGGTAAGAATTTCGGAATTCGAGATACCCAGCTGTAAGTCTATAAATATTGTATATTGACACCCTAAAAGTTGTCTCAAAACCTATACACCTATAGATACACCCTACCTACTGCTATAATGACTGGACTACGAATGTATTCCGAAGAAAATAGACTAGAAATCAATTTTTTTAATATATTGACTTATTGCTAATAGTCTGCTACTGTACTGTACTAAACTTAGTACACAAAAAATATTTCAGCCGGTTGGTATGCCCGAGCTATATTTGCTCTACGCAGTATTTACCCAATATGTTCGATCTTCACAAATTTTAGAGAGACCACAACACTTAAYGATGCATTTCCACTCAGAGAGAGAGAGCTTAAAGCACACAATCAAGGTATTTGGTTGTTGACTTAAGCTCTGTTGTCGAAATACATCTTCAGAGCCAAGTAACCGCCGAAATTATATTTCGAGCATTCAGCGTAATGGTAAATGCGTAAATGTTACACAGAGATATTCAAGCCAAATTTAGTTATTTCTGATATCTAAGAGGTTATTAGGTGAGGCTAGGTTATGATTTTTCCAAGTGCTATGATGACTGGAAAATTTTTTGGCATAAATGCATTGCAACTTTGAAGGAGATGAAATGGTATGGCTCAAAAGCAGTTCGACTCACAAGACGGCATTGAAAAATGGATTGATTCTTGGTGAAATCAAAATATGAAAAGCTTTACTGTAATTTTATTCAAACTTCTCTAAAACGATGTGACTTGTGACTTCGAATAATTCATTTGCAATCATGTCCTTACAATTTAATTGCATTTTCATTAAAAAAGAACAGTGACCCCTTAGTTGCGCACCGAACACACAGCTCTGCTTTGGTTAAAAATTCTTTAAAATTTAGATATTTTTTTTTTTAGTAAACTGATACTTTAAACTGAATTTACGAATTTATTTAAGTTCCGCTAAATGTAATATTATTCAGTCAAAAAATTTCAAAACTCGAGTGCAAGATGAGTACTCTAGCAATTGCCAACGTGTTAAATATTTACACGACTCCTCCATAAGAAACGGTATATTATTTATATTGCAGAAAACAAACAGTGTATGAAGCATACGAATGACCCGCACTCAGCTCATTGCGCAGTATGCAAAAACAACACGTCGCAACGCTATGAGTGTGATATAAATGCAAGCAAATGTTTCAGTATATATGTGTGAATGGGTTAGTATATGAGTATGTGTTGGTGTATGCGTGAATTCACATGTAAATGTGAGTACATTGAAATTCATTGCATGCAGCAAAAGCACTTTTTATTTGCACAGTTGAAGCTACTCATTGCAAGAGCAGACGAGCAAAAAAAAAAAGGTCATTTAGCCACTGGTTAAGCGTGTGGTGGAAGTCCACATAACCATAAAATATGCATTTTTTTACCGTGATATTAGCAGATAGCGGCAGCTTTTGTGCTTTAAGCAGATTTGTGTTGGCCAGCTGCCGACCAGTGCAGGTGCAGACGGTTTGGACACACATACGAGAGAGTACTGAGCAGTTAGTGGTCAGCAATCAGCAGTCATGTCTCACGAGTCACAGGCTTAGCTGGTGGTAACAAGAATCACTTTGCTGATTGTATACAAGTTCTGCCGCTGCCACTGCTATTGCATATTTTATAAATGTGCCACTGACTTACTGCTTTATGTGTCTTTCTCTTCATACACTTTCCTTGCACCCTGTTTGCTGCCACGCCACCGGTGCTGTTTATCAGGCGCTTACTGTCGAGCATTTCGTAGATTTATTTGCGTGCAACCGTTGCTGCCACATGACTTGAGCTGCCACCCCCCAAGCAACGGCAGGTAAAAAGTCAGCAAATACTAAGAAAAACTGAAGAGGCATGCCACAACAAGCAGAACTTAACTTTTATTTGCCCCAAAACACACACAAATATGGTTTTTACGTGTATGTGCGTATGTAAAAGTTTATATGAGTGCATATGTTGCACTCTCCGTATATTTGTTGCAATTATTTTTGTTATTTTCGCTGCTCCTTTGGTCATGCAAGCTCTGTTGATCTGGGTAGCCCCAAAGCGCTGCTCAGCGGCTTACCGGCACGCTGCGTTAGCAATGACTGCACTTATATCCATGCAAGTTGTTCTTATTATTTTTGTTGTTGTTCATAACACATTTTGTTGTGTGTTTTGCAAATTGTGCAGGTGCAAATGCATTCGCCTGTGTGCTCATTTCATTCTATTAGAAAATTTACTTCATGCCGTTTGCTTAGCTGGAAAATTTCTTCGCATACTTATTGTTATTGTTGTTGTTTTTTATTTACTTTTTATACATTTTCAAACACTTTGTGAAATGTGTGAAATTGCTTGGTGCATTTGCTTTAATGCAATGTTGCCACACACATTGATATTAATTTGTATAGAAGATACAAAGCTCTGGTAAATATTTTTATTCTGGAGTATTATAATGCAAGAAATTTATTTATTTATGCCATATTTGCTAAATAGTATGAGAGGTAGATGAACTATTGTGCTTTGCTTTTGCAGTGTCTCATCCAGCCCCAACAATCATTAAGCTGTATAATTATTATTGAGGCCAGCTAGGTCAAGTATTCTTTTCGCCTAGAAGGATTAGAATAATTTTTAAAATATTTCAGCCAATCATCAGCATTGCTGCCTGCTTTCTTCTTTGCAAAAGTCTTCCTTTACTATACGTGGACCGACTATAGAAAAGAGCTGTGATACTAACTGAGGCTGTACAGTATCTCGGAAACTAAATGAGGTGAAGAAATCTGCGGCACATCGAAAGAAATACACACCCATTTCAAGAATACTCATAAGGTTCTAATACATGGACCCGTATCGTGATGCTTTTTTTTTTCAGAATTAACCTACATTTCAGTGTACAAATATATCTTGGGTTAGCTTAACTTGGGTACTTTCAATGATTTGATGCAAAGGATCGGTTACGAAAATTGTGAATCTACTAAGTCTAAATCCAAATTACTAAACTTGAGGCCATTTACCATATTGGAACTATGATTCAACTTTTCACACAAATTCGAATTAGATATCTGTATTACTAACTTTATGTACTGAAAGCAAAAATAACTCATTTCATTTAAAGGAGTGTACTACAGGAGGTGGACGATGATGTAGTTCAATTTTTATCATCTTCAAGCTATAACATAAATAAGTAAAGAGATCACTACATCTGAAATTTGTTTTAAATTTGTCGAGTAGTTGCTAAGTTAGCATAGGTGATCGTTGTGGTTATTATCGATTTTCCCCAAGAAGAATAAGTGGTATCTACGGCAGTAAAAAAGAAGAAGAAATAACACATACATAGGTTTTAAGTAAATTTAGTTAAGTAGGGTTACATCTACTTTCAAAATTTTTAGCTACAGACGCCTGTCTAATCTGGCCCTTTGTAACAAAATAAAGTTTAATTAAGTTGTTCGATTTCACACATTTGAGATACCATCTTTATTCGATTTTTTATGTGTTCCTAAAGCTCAAATATGTTTTCTTTCTCTTTTTTGGTATGCTAATTGCTGCGTAAATTTTATTTGGCAAAAAGACTTTCGAAATCATATTTTCGCAAACGAATGCCAAAATAATTATTTTTTTCGGTACAAGAGCATGAAAAAAATCTACCCTTGTATCGTTAATTTAATAACATAAGAGAATCCTCCACATAATTAAATGCTCGTCGGGCACTTCAGGGTACGTGCGAACTAAATCGTAAAATAAATGAAAAATTCTGAAAGTTCTCTAAACAAAAGCAATTAAAATAATTCTACCAACACTAATATAGGCAAAGGAATCTCTCGAGTTAGCACAAAGGAAGAAGTTTCTGCCATGCAATTTATTTGGTTCTGCTTTCAGACAAAAGTAAAGTAATTTTGCTAATATTTCTTACAGCAGCAAAACTAAAGAAATAATTAACTTGGACAAACGCAAATTGTTTCAATTGTATTATATAAGTATATATAGTAAATATTTTTTTTTTTTATAGAAAAAAGTTAAAAGGAAGTTAAAGACTGAAGAAAATCCTCAATGGAAGTAACTGGAATGAAAATCAGAGAGCGAAAAGAGAGGGCAACGGTAGATAGAATACAACTTTGAAGCGCTTTTCAACGCTGAGAACTTATGCAAATGCAACTGTAATGATTCACATCCCTTGTGTTGTGAGTTACGGAGCGAAAGTGCCAGGAATATATATAACATTTAAATATAGAAGCTGTAAGATCAAAAAGCCACAACCAATTATAAAAACCATGGCAGGTTACTAGGTCATATAGTAACATAAGCTATATGTATGTATGTGCATTTATAATGGAAGAAAAGAAAAATAGAAGTGCAGAAAGTAAGGTAACAAGAAAATTTATAAGTAAAATAAAGGACAAGTAAAAATGGATCTAGAACACAAACAATGAGAAAACTAACGAGCCAGAAGCAAGTAATGAAAAACAATAAAAATCCAGTAAAATTGTAGACAGAAGGAATTAACTTTGAGCCAAAGAGATGAAACTAAACAAAAGAAAATGGGGATATAAAAGCTGGGGATGGCTTATATAGTTATACTCGGTGAAAGCGGTTTGAGAAGATAAAGTGAAAAGGGAATAAATTGAAATACTTCTATCAAAGGTGGGAGCGTAAAAAATGTGCAAATGTTGAGACAATTGTTTTTTTTTTTTTTTTTTTTTTTTTTTTTTGTAGCTAAACGATATAATGGTCAAGAAGATAAGAATTATAGGTTGAAGAATACAACAATATCCTTGAAATACTCCCAACCCTCCATTTATTTTATATAATAAATAATATGTATGTATATGCATGTTTTCTTCGACCTCCATACAATTCACCAGCAAAATAAAAAATGCATTCGATAGAAAAATGCCAAATWTTCAGACTAAACTGTTGACGGCCCATAACAAAAAACCTCAACAACAAAAAAGGTAGTCTCTCCTTCCTTGTGCATTATTTCCCTACTCAATCTTACACCCATATATAAATATTTTTCATAAACACTCCCACTTACACATTAACACATTCGTCGCCTCACTTCAATGCTCCTTTAAGCAATTTACTCTTATCAACCTTTGTTATAGCTCTAAATCTCCGACAAACCGTCAGCTGAGCTATTTATCCTATACAAGTTTCTACATGACTTTCTACCCACACAAACATAAGCATGTATGAAATGCTCTCAGACATCAACAACAATGTCGTCGCCTGTTGTTATGCTTCATTCTTGTGCTTTGCCAAGCAAAATCATTGTCTCTTATTTGTTGTTGGTGTTGTAGCGTTGCACGCATTGTAGCTGTGCTGTACGTGCAATATAAGAGCAACAAGT
>NW_017537656.1:1263784-1267461 GCF_001853355.1 Bactrocera latifrons | reverse complement strand
GAAAAGATTTAACATTTGCTATTGACAGATTAGGTTTTATGGGTTACCAACAGTAGATTATTTTAATTTAAATTAAATTGGTCAAATAAAGGATATCTTACAATTTGGGATTTAAGCAAACATAATTTGGTAAAACTTCCGTAGTGGATATTGCCCGAAAGGGTTGCCATATGATTAAAGTTAGAGTTGCATACATATATATAATTAATAATACATACATATATGTAAGTGTTACCATGTAATCAAATATTTTAACTCAATAGATTTAAAATTGAAGAAGAATTGAACTGTTAACAAAGCCAAAGAGCTGCCAAGTGGCAAAAAATGTTAGGTGAAGAAATTTATATATTACTTAATTATTAAAATGTGGGTATGAAATAAGAAAACTTTAGTATGCAGCATAAAACATCTTGAACGGAGTTGAAATCTTTGGTAAGAAAACAAATATTTTCCGTAATATCTTGATCCAGATTGCCACCTTGATTTCGCTAATAATTGTAATTGTCATCCAGCGCATGTATGTACATAGATATGTACATGCTATCTTTCGCCTGAAAAATACCAAAATAATTGGTAGATCATATAAATAATACAATATAAGGGACCACAAAACGAACCGTAACACCAATGTCATCTATAACTACCAATGACTTAGTATGTTGAAAGCCATTTTCTGCTTATACCTAAATTAAATATTTCTCCCAGTGCATACAATTTAACACATTTTTAAGCATTTATCTTCATCTTTGCAGTCATTCAGTGCAGTCCTAATTTTTATTTTATTTTATTCTATTTTCCTTTTGAACACCTCTAACGCAGACCGGCAAAGCTAGAAAGCATCAGTAGAGACAATCATGCATGCGTGAATGCCTGAATGGCTTCACCTATATTTGTGTGATTGTGTGTGAGTCAGAATGTGTGACTATGTCAAGCCATGGGTATTTCTATGGAAGTACCGTCCGAAAGGGCAAAGAAAAGCACATAGTTGGCTGTAGCAGATAATTGAAGCACGATGCAAGACAGCAAGCACACAGCAGAGACGCAGAAACAGGCACGCACATGTGATTGTGTGCGCAAGTTAACATGTTTAATTGCTGATGGAGTATGTGTTAATCTTTGAGCATTAAAGTCAACAAATAAATATACACATATAAAAAAGAAGACGCACATATGTACATACTTACGCAAGAGTATGAGTTTAAATAAACAACGTAAAAAGGATGACAGCAGCAAATAAATTAATGCTGCCTCAGGGAGTTTAGAAGAATCTGTGAAGTAAAAACCAGAATAAGAAAAAAATGTAATTAGTCTTTATGCTGAAAAGCTTTAGTGGCCCAACAAATTTGTGGAGTGAAGCGATCATATAGACTTTAGAAAAAATTAGTAAAAACACTAAAAAAAACTGATGGCACCCATTAATGACTTTTTTTAAATTTAAGGTATGTACATATTATATTCTCAAGTTCTATTCCAATATTTGCCTTAATTACTTTATATATTAAAAAGTAAAAATATTTTAGGGAATTCAAAAAACTCTTATGTGGGAAAGTGGGCGTGGTTGTAGTCCGATATTGCTCATCTTCAAGCTGCCACATAAAGAAGACAAGAGACTCATAAGTCCGAAACTTGGTTTAAGTTTGTGGAGCGGTTAATGGGTTAGTATAGGCATTAGACGTGTGAAATGGGGTAATTCATTCACTTTAGCATACTGCATAAAAAATAGCAGAACAATATATTTTCAATAAATTTGGTTGATGTAGCTTTGTTAGTTTGTAAGTTATTTGCATTAAACCTATTAAGGGACGTGGTTATGCCAATACGATGATTATCTCTAACAATTTTAGGTTTAGTTTGCGTCTTAGTTATTATATTTTTTTCGACTACTGGATGTATGTCAATTGTACGATTTATTCCATTAACAAATTCATCAGATTGTCGAGGAATATGTATACCACGTTTTCTCAAGATATCTGCATGTTTTCTCAAGTTGTTTCTCAAGTTATTTATATAAGGGAGCTTTAAGGCATAGTCAACCATTGGTACTGATTGTACACAAAACAAGTATCATGTCCACGGAATTTCTCGTTTTTAATTGACTGCTTTTAGGAGGTATAAAGCAAAAAGTATATCACTGAGCAATCGGTTGTATGGGAGCTTTACATTATAGTCATCCTAACTCAATGATTTTTCGTATTTAGTTTAGTCACAGGAGTTAATAAATCGAGCCATATTTGTATCGGCTTAGCTCAGCCAATAGGTCTCACATTTTCATTATAATTTATCTCTTACTTCCAGCACTTACAGACACCAAAGTTATTTTACTGCTATGTACAATATTCACATTCTTGAAGGGTGTACTTAAATGTATGAAAATTGCTTTAGTAGTGCAGAAAAAAAAAAGAAGCGTAACAAGTAAAAAAATTAGCACAAGAAAAGCAAGCAATTGCTCACAATTTTTCTTTTTGTAAATTTTTGCTACAACTTCACATAAATATATATACACATTTAGTACGTAATGTGTGGCAGCAATCTAATGGCAGCATGCATTCCTTTCTTTAGGTATTTTTATCTATTTTCTTTTATCCACCTTTTTTCTATGCACCGTTTATTCACTTGGCTATACTGATACAGCTGCCAGTTTCAATTTTGTTATCAACGCCAATGCCATCAGCAAACCATTACTGGCTGTTAGCAAAAAGCACCACAACGAGAGGAAGAATATACGAATAAAGGGTGCATGTAAAAGTATATGTGAGTAACTACATGTACATGTGCATATGACAGAAGGAGGAGTGTTTATATTACAGCTGATTATGTGCTTAAATGAAAGGAGCAAGCGCGCACGTGTGGAGAGAATTTAGAAGATAATAATATAGTAAGTGATAGGCAACAGACAAATTTCAAGAGGAAAATTCTTAACAAAAATTGAACAAAAAAATTGAAAAAAATATAAAAAATGTATTAAAAAAATATAAGAAAAAATAAAATATCACATCTGTATGTAGATATATAGTATATAATAAATTGCATGAAATTTTAACATTTTTGTTAATTTTTTCTTTTAAAMCTCAAGCCAGTCTTTATTTTGTCGACCAACCACACATGCAAACAAGTAGGTGAATGTGTGCCTTTCATCCACTCAAGCACTATCAGATTTCTCTTAATTGAATTCGCATCTAATGAGCGAAGGCCGAAAATAGGCAGTGCCGCTTTGGTCAAGTTGCTGGCGGCCTGCTTCATGTAAGTGTAATGGGGCACTCATACGCCTTGGTAGCCAGTGTTTGCTCTTATATGCCAGCATATCAACAACATTACTGTATTCTACATGTGAATAAATAAGGCTGGCTAAGCACACACTGGTAATTTTGCTAATTTACGGAGTGTGTATTATAGTCAGAGAAGTTAGGAAATAGGCATGTGAGTGTGTGTTTGAAACGCTTGACCATTCGATGGCCGTAAGAGCCGCAGGCTAGGCATAACGTTGATTTTAAGAGGATTATGCATGTGTTTGTATATGTCAAAAATAAACAAAAATGTGTCTGAAGACATGTTGATATATGCATATAGATATGTATATAGTACATACCATATAAAATTCAATGTTCTGTAGGGAAAAAAGAGCTGACTAAATGAACCATTGGTAGCAAGATGATTTTACATTGGAGAACAGTCAAACA
>NW_017537656.1:1262826-1263778 GCF_001853355.1 Bactrocera latifrons | reverse complement strand
TGAGGTCGAAATAAAACACAAAAATATTTTCAAGCCGGAAGAAAATTAACTTCCGCTCTAACAAAGCTATAATAACTTTCACAGATGTATTTCTAATAGCGTAAGTGGGTATAAAAGGACCGTAATCTTGATTTTGATCGGTCGATTTGTATGGCAGATATGTGTTATATTGGACTGATCTGAACAATCTAAAAAAAAAAAAAACATAAATTAAAACACTGGTTACAGAGTGAATTTTTTATAATCAATTTAGGTGGCAACATTTTGCATATGCTTATGCCAAATATTTTTAGGAAACATCAAGTTAATATTTTTCGTTTTATATTAAATAAATATAGATTAAATTTATACTGTGTATTACTTTCTGTAGAAAATAATTGGCAACCCAGATAAAGTTGTATAGAATTTAACCTCTTTCACGAAAGGTACTATTTTTAAACAGCTCTAGTTTAAGATCTTTTATTACACGAGTTTTAAAATGAAAGTATTTTATAACCATGTCATGTATACAGCTGGGAACCCTACCATTCAGTTGTAAATAACTTTGTAATTAAATCTCTTGGTTAAAACTCAGGTACGAAACTGTTTTCATAAAATAAGATTTTCTATTATAAAATAATATTATATTATAATTTGAAAAAAAAAAATCGCTGTCAGCCCTATCTAGTAATAAAATATATAATTCTGTTTGTAAAAACAAATATTTTTTATCGATTATAAAACAAAGCTAAGTCACTATTGTAAAAATTTATATTTTTAGTACAGCTAATTGGCAACTCTATTCCATACTATTTTTTTTTTGTTTTTTTTTTTTTTTTTTTTTTTTTTTTTTTTTTTTTTTTTTTTTTTTTTTTTTTTAATATATGTAAATAGTTTAAAATTTTGTGATAAAAGATGTGATTATATGTAAGAAAACAAACTTATGGCAATAGTAGAATTTCGTGTTATACAT
>NW_017537656.1:1216050-1260592 GCF_001853355.1 Bactrocera latifrons | reverse complement strand
TATGAGCAGCTCTGTGGCGAAAAAAACACATAAGTATACGACGCGTTAAACGTTAGCGACAAATTACAGAAAAGAGTGGTCGAAATGATACAAAAAGTGCTCGTAAATATTTGCATTAAAATTTTACAATTTTTTTTTCCGAAATAATAGCACACATGTGTATGCAGTTTTTACACATAAGCATATATGTATGAATAGTAGGGTGGGTGAAAAAATTTTAATAATAGAAAAATTATTTATAAATTTTAATTTTTTTTTTCGTTATCTTGTGAGAAATGTCTACAGCAACTAAGAAAACAAATAAAAAAAGACATTTTGATTAGAAAAAAATTTTGATTAAAAAATAACTGAAGCAAAAAATGTATTTAAAAAATTTCCAAAAAAAAATTATTTTTGCTCACCCTAATGCATAGATATATAAAACTATGTTATATTACACATATAAATATGCATGTAGACGCTAATAGAATAAACTGTGCATCTACATACGTATATGTATGTATACTAGGGTGGGTAGTATAGTAGTAAATTTAATTTATTTTTCGTCATTTTGGATGAAATGTAAACACTAACCCGGAAATAGTTAGGAAAAATTTTCAAAAACAAAATATTTTTAATTAAAAAAATATATGAACAAAAATATAATAAAAAACTAAATTTTTTTATTTTTAATTTTTCTTTTGCCCACACCAATATACATCTAAATACATATGTATGTAATAGCTAGTAATATTGAAGCAGTATAAACTGTGCCAATGCATCTGCATTTACATATGCATGTATAAATAGTAGGGTGGGTAAAACAAAATTGAATAATAGTTTAAAAAATATATTTTAAATTTAAGTTATTTTTTGTCATTTTGGAAAAAATGTTTGAATTAAGTATGAAAAAACATAAAAAACATAAAAAAACAAATTCCAGAAAAAAATTAGAAAAAAAATTTTATTTAAAAAAGTTCCAAAGAAGAAACCTATTAATCAAGAAAAATATAAAAGCGAAAAAATAATACAAATTTTGAAAGTATTTTTGCACACCCTAATGTACAGATTTTATTTTAATTTTTTGTAGAGATTTTATTTGAATTTTTTTTTTGCCCACCCTAATGTACAGATGTTGGAAACTATACTATGAATACACATGTAAATATCTATGTAGTCGCTAGTAAATTATTGCTGCAGTAATAAACTCTACCAGTGCATCTGCAACTGCTGCTTGGCATTGGAGTGATAGGTGATGAATAGTCAAGTGTCTTTGCGTTTATTACGTTTTTATAGCGTTATAATGGATTTCCATGCATTTTAATGCATATGCTAAATGTAATATTGCAGACACCTGTGACTTTGTAGGAAAACGACGACAGCAAATTTTTGATATAATAGTGTTAAAGGACTAGTCGCTAACTAGTTAAAAGCGGGCCCAATTGAGAAGAGTACTAAGTTAGAACATCAAATGGGGTATTATAATAAGGCAAGAACGAAGTATTTGATTTTTATAACCGAATCTAAATTCGGCTAACTCCAAACATTAAGCACAGAATTCGATACCAGAGCAAAAAAATTCCAATACTTAATTAAATAATTTTATAAAGAAATATACTGTAACAAGTATAAAAAATTTGCTCAATAAAAGTTGTGTTCGAAAATGAAGGGACTTCTTCACGACGATCGGTTTTACGTCAACGGAATGGGTTCCTGGCTTTTAGCTAACCAAGAACTGTCACTCCCAAAAATTAATATTATTATTGTGTACTCGGATTGTTATCCGAATAAGTTCGGGAAACGGTAGACATCGAATGAGTTTCAGATATTTTCAAGTATTCCCAAATACCTGTATCTAAAGCAGGTCTCCCATGTTAGACTTGATATAATATTATCAAACACTTTTTTGCCGCAAAAACGGCTACTTACACCTCTAAAATAGCCCTCATGGAAACCAGTTCGAATTTGAAATATTTCCCAGCCGGCTGTACTATTACTTTTAGCAGCAAGTGTAGCTTAGAATATTTATAAAAAAATTTCATTACCAGCACACATTCCGTTGCTGTGACACCTGCTTACAGTTGATGAGGGCAACACGTGCAGAGATTGAAAAATAAAATTAGAAAAAATATTAAATACTCAAAGCAATAACAATAAGTGCGAATATTTAAAGAGCAAAAAATTCTGAGTTGTAATAAAAATGGAAAATTACTGACACGTTAAGATGGTCGTCCGGTCGTGTGAGAAAAACGAGGAATGAGAAAAAATAATAATAAAAATGTGTTAATGCATAATAATTAGAATTCTACACATACAGCCAAGTACTCAACTGAAAATGCATTTAAATATGTGTCAGCTTCTCTCTACAAATGCGATGTGTGTCTTCAGCGCACCCTTTATTACAATTGCAAACACTTAAATACATATTAACGTACACATTTCTCTTGCCTCCCACCAGCTCACCTGCTTTGCAACCTCCACTGACCTTGACTGATAAATTATATTTATATATGTATGTGTGACCCCCTACTTACTAGCCAGCACAAAACAAGTTTCACTGATATTAATGCATATTGCAGAAACAGCAATAATATCAATGCCAGTAGTCATCAACAAATGCTTACAACAAAGTAATAACACTCTTGCAATGCCACAACAACAGTAACTTGGTATGTCACAGATTTGTCATGGGCTACTAAGCTGACAGTGAAGAAGCTGAAAGTGAAGATGCACAGCTGCCAAGTACGGCGAAGACTTGTAGACGCCTTAGCCCGAGCAAACCACAACAAACGCTCTAGTTGACTCTTTAATGATTAGAAGACATTTATTAGTGATTAGAAAATGATGACAATACAGCAGAAATGCAAGCAGAATAAGCTGGTAAAGTAGTTAACAAGTGCTGTTACTCAAAAATATGCAATATGAATATTTGTCACCTTTCTCTTTTTCCGTTTGAGTATCGTTCTTTACTCTCTTAATGAGTATTTACTTTCTTAAGAACCGTGGAAAGATATAAACCTGCACAAATAAGGTTTCGAAAAATGCTCCGACTTTAATAATTCTGAGTTGAAGACTAAGAGGCTAACTACAGAATTCCCATTTCCGATTTCTGCACACCTAGAATATTATCGTTGTCCAATTCTTCAGTAACATAGATACCAGTGAAAGCATTGATCTCATCACGAAACATGTTCACATTGTCATACACCGCCGTAATCATAGTTTGCCAAAGGCAGTCATCTCGACAGTATTTCCGAAGCAATTTAGAGAATGTTTCATTACGGTTCCAGAGCTACATATGTATATGGAAGTAAATTATCCAACTCCCATCCAATGCAGTAAATTTCAGACTTAGGAAGGAAGAAAGTTGCTAGTGTTTTATTTTATAGTAATAGTTTTAGGTTTAGGTTCGATTTGTTCAGGTTAAAAACACCAAACCTTTTACAATCGCCCACAGAAATCTCACTTGGACAGTTTAAAATGTTGGGCCATTAAAGGACCTATGAATTTTATATAATGATCATAAAGACCCTCAATTCGACAAAGCGCTCTGAGCCTACCACAAATTTCTTAAGGCGGCTAATATAAGTTTCGGCTATCTCTGCCATTTTGCTGAAGATATGACTGAAGGATATTTCAACTTTAGTGTTGCAAAAACTAGGCAGGCGAGGAGATAGTTTTTGATATTTTTACCATACCTTTCTCCATGGTAACTGTCAAAATTTGAGATCTATACGATATATAGGCTATCGGTATGGATGCCTATTGAACAATGTCAAATAAGAGTAGCTACGATTTCGGCAAGCATTGACGAGGTAGCTCAGTGGATCTGGTCATCAGCCAACGTCTACTATGGTTACTGGTAATGAGAGGTAAGTCACTTACGACAATCTTGGAATTCGACCAATACCCGCTAAGCTCACGCGAGGGCCATAGGTCCATTACTAGAAAGTGGGACGATAAAGAGTATGTTTCAGGAAAGTTTTGCTATATGTTTGGAGTGATTGACTGGAATTATATACTACGACCTGCTCCCCACTCATTACTAATTTGGACCTTAGAAGGTCTTAGCTTTGGCCAATATACAGTAAAATTGTCTTGCATTAAGGCAACCTCTGGCCTTATACATTGTTTGTGAACTCGTCAGGAGCTCAGGAAGATTGGTTGGAAGGTTTTTAAGCATCCATCTTATAACCTTTATCAGTATCCAAGAAGTTACTAACTGTTCTGTGGCGATTGATTTTGCTTGTATAAAATTGGACTCAAGAGAAGTTCGGGCAAATCGACTGTCACTGTGTTTTTATTGCACAATTTTCAAAGAATGACATTATCGAATAGAAGGTACATATTTGATCTAAATTGCGTCATTCGAACTATGCTTGCCTTCAATGAAATGTAAAAATAATTGATACCTTTTACCTATACTTTATATGAATTTGGTTAGGCAAGAAGACCACCGAAGATTAATTCAACCTCAGCTTTGGAGTTGAGTTTGAGTTTCGAACTCGGTACTTTAAACCGACAGATAGCGCATAAACGCACTCTTGCAAGACAACCTTAGAATGCAGTTAAGCCACACTAAATCATCCAGCAATGTCATGCATTTTGTAGCCATAACAACAATAAGAAAAATGACAAGAAAACAATTACTTCATCGAAACAGATGTTGGTGGACGTCTGAGACTTCGACTTCATTACTCGTGCCAGCACTAACAGCAACAACGAACAAAAATAAGAGAATAACAAGAAGCAGAGCCAACTATGCACAGCATCCAATACTCAGCTTAATAGCAAAACTGCATTAGACTTGCTGCTCTAAAATTACAATAATAGCAACAGCAACAAATACCATTGTATATGTATGTATGAGTGTATATTAGCCAACATTGGCACAACAACCTTAACAAAAGTGTTTGCAGCCAACAGAGCTCAACAAGCGCACCAGCAAGCCGCAACAGCTGATGTGGCAGCAGCAAAGTCAACACTTTTTGTTGTGTTACCAAGCTTGTTGTTGTTGTGGTTTCTCTGCTGCGTAGTTTAGGTGGGCGCGGCACTTCATACGCCATCAACGCTTTGAGCGCTCGCTGCTCAAGTGTCTTAGAAAGTTGGCCGCAAAGCACAAGTTCACAGCAAGAAGAGAAGGAGAGCGGGAGCAGCGGTTTTCAAGCAGCCAAGTAACTAACTAAACGCACAATCAACATACTATTTCATATTAGTTGGTGCGCCTATGAATCATGCTCACAGCTAAAGTGGCACAGCTGAAGCTGCGGCTCAGTTGAGGCTGAGCTGATGAGTGTGGCGCCGAGTTGAAGGACAAAGTGGATGTGGAAATCGACGGCATTGAAAATATGGAATGTTGGCTGTTGTTGCTACTGCTTTGTATATATTTTAAGGTTATTATTTGTTATAAATATATTGATAATGTTTCAATTTTTTTTTTTTTTTTATGATAAAGTCAGTTGAATGATAGAATTGAGTGAAAATAGTTATAAAATAAAAATAAGTTTATTAATTAAATTAATAATATAATAATAATAAAAAATATTAMTTTTGTAGTAGACTTAGCTTCAGTGGTGCATCGATTCTACAATACCCTTCACAAGTGTATTTCTTAGAGCATAAGGGTCACCAAAAGATATTTATCTTCATTTTCATCATTCAGTTATTATGACAGCTATATGCTATAGTGGTACTATCTAAACAATTTGTTCAAATTAGTTTCAAACGCAAAAATCTTTAAAACAATTCTATTGTAATTCACCAGAAATCTGCATAAAAACGCATTCAAATAAACGCAGACAAAAATGCATACAATTTGTATATGCTCCCACTATTTTCAGCAAAATAAAAAAATCAATCAATTAAAATTAATTATTACTAATAAATGCTGTCAAGTGTCATTGAGTGAGCGTCGAGTTGAATTCATACATATTTTATTTATGATTGCAGCTGACGTGCACGTGACTATTCAAGTCAGTGAAAAGTGAAAGGGAGCGCACTAAAAATTATTGAGGATGCCAGCAGTGACAATCCAATTATCCAAAACAAAAACAACAAACTAAAGGTTAGTTAAATAAATATTTACGGCTGTGAATAAATAATGAAGGAGCGTCAGTGTTGATGTAGTCTAAGAGGCGCTCCATAGCAAATGTGCGAGTGGTGACCTCAATTGGAAAATAAATGGAATAAATTTATAATTTGAGCAATTAGGCGCAAGTATGAAGTAAAAGCAGTTCTAGGAAAACTTATATGTATTTATATATAAATTCATCAAACATTTATAACTAGTGATAGCAAGCAGGAATAAATATTTACATACCTATATTAAATCAAGTTGCAGTAAATAGAAGTGCGAAAATATCAAACAAAATATTTTTTTTGACAAACTAGAAGAAAAAATCCTGTTTTCTAACTTCGATGTCAGTTTCTAAGCTTAAATATTAATCAAGGTCGTCAAAATTTACATAAATTTCGATACAAAAAACGTGCCTCAGAGGATCGTGTTATGCTGAGTGAGGTCCACGGAGAGTTTGACTTCAAGTTGTTGGTATATACATTAAGATTACTAAGAGAAAATGAAAAGAAAACTTGAAGTGACAAATCGAGACTTTTGGACAAATTTTAATCAATTCAATGTTTGAAGCGCTAAAGTCATTTTGGCCACAGCGATAAGAGAGCGCTAGTATTCGGTTGGTAAGAGAGGGTTCATCTCCTTTTTCATGCTAAAAATGGTTCGGACGTTCCATTACCCCACCATGAAAAAGTACCCACTTTGAAGAAGTTCAAAAAGGAAGTACCCGTCATGCATCATCTTCTGTTTAGAATATGGTCGAGCGAAAGCATGCCCGAAGTTTGGAATTTAAGTGTGCTCAAATCACAAAAAGGAAGACCCCACAATTTGCGCCAACTGCCGTGGAACAGTACAGGTTAGAAGACTCAACGGTTCTATGATTTTGGAAATATTTTAGCGGAAAAGGAATTAACGAAATCAAAATTGCAACATTTCAAGAGAGATGTATGAAGCAAACAAACAAGACGAAAATCAGAAGCACCCTGAAATCACAAAAAAGAATTTATCTTTTAACATTCAATTCTAGCAACAACAAAGCGCAGTTTAAGAGCCACTCATTGTGCACCAATAAACAACAGATTGAACTAACAATGCAGGTGCAACAAATGGCAATGACAGGAACAAAACAACGCAAAACAAAGTACAAAAGAGTAGTGAAAACCCCTAAAAGAAAACAACTATGAAAATAATACTAAACAGTGCTAAACAAAGCTGATACATAAATATGTAAATGCCAAATAAAAATAAAAACATTTCAATTACACATTCATAAAAAACAGCAACAACAAATATAGCTACTACGGGCAGCAGACGCAGCTGAAAAAATCAGCGAAATCAGAATCCACCAAAGCATTTATAAGCAACAACAAAATTTTTAGTTGCTGCAGCAGTAGCAACACGAAAACCATCACAATAACAAAAACTACAACAAATCTAACATTGTACGAACAAAAGCACCAATGTTGGAAAAGCTGTCATTAGAATCAGCACTGCGGATGAGCGGGTAAGCTATTAAAACAAAGCAAATGCGAAAAACTGCTGCCAGTTTCGCGGCAAGAAGCAATGACACCAACAACTACAACGAGCATAAACCAAAAAGACAATTACAGCAGGCCAGCAGCAGCTGAGCCTGAATCACACACACACTCTCAGGCACACAAATAAACCAMTTCGGGTTTTCAAGGTCAAGTGCGCGCAATTTTTATGGCGCATCGAAAGAAACAACGCAATAAAAGAAACAACATTTTCCAAAATAGTACGTACGTATATATATATATGTGTGGCTTGGTAGCAACAACAAAACTGTAAGCCACTTAAAAATTATGAAAGGCGAAATGGTGAAGTGAACGTGACCCACCGCTTTGTTGCTGTTTTTTTGCTTGTATAGTTACAGAGTTACTATTAACAGCGCTGTGATTTGGTAGTATTCACTGTTGACAAATTATGTTTTATGAGTGATTTTATTTGACATCTTCCCAGTGCCTTCAGCATAAAATTATTGTTGTTCCCTTAACTTCATATATTAGATTTTATTTTTTCTTAACATAATTCTTCAAGCATTATTTTTAACTCTGAGGTACATTAAGTAAGCCATGTTCTTCTGTCAGTTTTTGTGATATCGACCTGAAATTATGCATACGTTCATTTCTCTCTAAGAAGCTACTCATTTGTTGGAACCGTCGATATCGGCACACTATAGCATATAGCTGCCATACAAACTGATCGATTAAAATCAAGTTCTTGTATGGAAAACTTTTTTATTTGCAAAGACATCTTCACAAAACTCAGCCTGGCTTATAATACAAGGTAACCCTATAATATCTTTAGATATTGTTCAGATCGGACCACAGTAACATATAACTGCCACACAAACTGATCGATTMAAATCAAGTTCTTGTATGGGATAGTTTTTTGTTTGACAAGCTATGTTCACAAAATTCGGTGCAGATTGTTGTCTAAGACAAGGGCATAATTTCGGAACATATTATTCAGATCGTACCGCTATAGCATATAGCGATCATGAAAAATACAAGTGTGATGGTTTTTTTTTTTTTGTTTTTTTTTTTTTGTTGTATTTGTTTTTTGTTTTTGAATAGATCCTCCTTCCTCGCGTCATAGTAATTATTATTAGTTTCTAGATCATAAATTTTTCTTGTCTCACTTATCCTACATTTTCGCTAAATCAGCCAACTTTATTAGTCTTTATTAACTCATTGCTCGACACACAGCGCTCTAGCACATTTAGCTGAATTGCAATTTTCTTTTTTAATTGCTGTGTTGCTGTGTTTGCACACGCTTCCACTTTTTACAAAGGCACACCGCAACTGCCGTCTTCGTGGCTTCCTCTACCAAGAGCATTCATGCAACATTCTTTTTATTCATTTATTTATTTACTCACTCGCTTGTGCGACAAAATTTCCACAATGCAATTCTTGCGACGCATTTTCCCAAGAAACTCATTACTTGACTTATTTACTCTTTGCTTTCTTTCTTTTCTAATAAAGTAGTGCGTCGAGATAAAGGAACTACAGATTGCTAATGCAACAATAACGCAACGGTTGCGAAGAGCAGTGTCAACGAAAACAAGCAACAACAATAACATGCAGTAGTGAATGCATTAATGCGCAGATAAACGGAATAATAATGAGAGCGAATTAAATTAAACTTGGATTAAATAGTGGAAAATAGCATGAAAGTAGGTGGTTGTGGTTGTATTAAAAAATGTGAGTCCACAGTAGTTAAATGCGTTTCTACTAACTAAAAAGTATAACTTTTGCCAAACATATCATTTAAACAGATTAGTAAACTAATGTCCTATCGACAGAAACTTATAAACTAAACTCAAACCTTGTTGTTTGTAAAAACCTTAGCTAAGTTCCCTCGAAAAATATACACCATTTTCTCTATTTTAAAGTTATTTTCGAAAAGCCAAAATTATGTGTATGTTATAATGTGTGTTATAATATCTCTCATAGATTACTGCCTCGTTCATGAGTTCAAAAAAAACACCCTCATAATACTTTGATACATGCTCTTGAAGGCTTAATGATTTTCTCCTAAGTTAAGCTTGAGTATTCCTAAATATATTTCAAGAAAAAATAAACTATATTTAAATACGTAGTAAGAAGGATGGGGCTTAGGAGGTTAATTCAAAGGCTTCAAAAAGAACAAAAAAATTTATAATGAAATTTAAACGAATAGCATTGCAATGTTTACACATATTTAAAACTTAAAACTTCTGACAGACTTACCCAAATCACCGGTTCTATATTCTGCTGCTGAAAAATAGAAAACCAGAAATTAAATTTTGTTCCAATTTTCTTTTTTGTATAATTAATTTTTTTTATAATTTTTCATTCATTCAATAGCACTGAACTGTACTTCTCAAATGTGTTTATTCTATTTAATTTTATAAAGCCACATACAAACTTAGGTTAGTAAGAAAAAACGAAAAATTTGCACGATTTTTGAGAAGTCAGAAAACCAATATTTAAGCAAGGGAAGCGATGGGTAGTTTAGTAATTACGATAGAAAAGATTGTAGGAACACAATATGACTAACTGGTCACTGTCTGGTGGCGACACATGCCCGCAGGATGGGGATGACAGTTTGAGATTGCAGGAAATGTCTAGAGCAAGGCACCAGGGAAACAATCATAGCATAAAAACTGCATTGTAATATTTGAATAAATTGCTCAGATCCGAGCACTACAGCAGACCCTACCCATGTTTGCTAAAATAAATGCTAAAGTGAATGGTATATACTTAGCTTCGGTGTAGCCTTATTTAATATTTTTTCTTATTTTTTATGTTATTAATAATTGGGCATTACAAATAAAAAGATTATTTACAAAGCCAATAAAACAATCAAATAATCAGCTATATTTCAACAAAAAGAATACATAAAATAAAACATAAAAGTTCTTTCATAAGAAACCCATAAATAGCGACACCTTGTCTGCAAGCAACACAGAAGCCACGCCAGCCAAACCGTCTATAAAAACAAAGCATTATCATTCATATCAATCAGACAAGCATACTCACAGTGATGCGCACATTTAGTCACCGAGTTTGGCAACGACTGGGACAGCGAAAACACAAATAAAAAATTAAAGCAAAAAGAAGGCTTATCAAAACAATCATCTGGCCAAGCAAGCAGAAAGGTAGAAAGGCAAACAAAGAAACTTACAGACGGACATATAGACGGCCGACAGCCCACGCGACGTGCGTCAGGTGTTGTAAAGCTGCGTATTGCGCGAGTGCTCATAAAAAAGAGCAAGATGGGAAAAAAACATCGAAGAAAAAGGAAAAAAAAATTAAGAAAATAAAAAGGTGTAACAACAAATCAAGTTAAAAATCAACGAAAAATAAATTCCAAAAAGGGCGATGTGAGCAAATAAATCAAAGTAAAAACTCGACGTCGAAGATTCATGAGGCGCAGTAATGCTGGCAAACACGCACTCAATCATTTAAATACACACATACATACAAAATGAGTATTGCTGTTGTTATTGTACATCGAGATAAGCGCAAAAAATTCTCTGCAAACTTACATTACTCACTTAAAAGTCTTTGCCAAGCGCATCTATCACAGCGAAAATGTGCCATGAATTATCGCTCGCTTGTATCGGTGCTACGCGGCGTATGCGCAACGCATACGTAATTAATTTGCTTTGATTTATCTTTTTTATCGTTTATTTGCCAAAATCGAAGGCAAAAAATTAAAATCAACGCATTTGGCGGCACACGCCTTATATGCTGACAACTGTAGTGATGCTTGTTGTTGCTGTTGACAGGGTAAGCTGGTTCGCTAGGTTACTTGTTGGCCCAGCTGACTCTTTGCTCACCTTGTAGGCCTATTTAAAGCGCACTTAATTCTTACTTAAACGTTTTTATACGCCTTTAAAATTGCTGCGTACGCAGCGTGTGCGTGTAAATGTTTAACGCTTTCGACAGCAAGGTGAGTTTATTTAAGCTTGAACTTTATTTACTCTTGTTATTGGCAGAACGGGTTTGCTTTGTGGCTGCGTAACTGATGATCATGGCAATTCAAGTTAATATAAGAACAATTTTTCTTTTTTTTTAATTTATAAATAAGAAAAAAATTATCTTAGAAAAAAAATTTAAAGAAATTAAAAAAAATTATAATTAACAATAAAAAACAAAAAATTAACAACAAATTTATAAAGAAAAGAACTTTATAAAAAACAATATTTTTATTTTTTTTCGTTTAATTTTTCTTTAGGAAAAATATTACAAAAACATATTTACGAAAATAATACAAATTATAAACATATTCGAAACAACACATTTCGAAAAAAAATCAAAAATATGGAAAAATCGATTAATAGTCAATTTTCGATTCTTAAATAACTTAGAATTGAAGTATGCTAAGCAACATGTTGCGAGTGCTGCTTGCGCGCATACAGCTTGGCGGAGAGTTAGCTAGCAAATCATCAGGCAGTCAGCACTGCGACCAGACCATACCAGAGATGAAGAGATGCCCAACTCTCGTGTCATTGGAAATGAGAGAGCAATTCACCTACCCGACTTTAATAGATGACTGTAGGTTTTGATTTTTTGGAGCTGGAACGACTGGAAGGGTAAGATTTTTTTGAGTATCTCTCGCACTGAAATAAGTTGTATTATTCCGTATGTTAAGGGTGACCTCGATCACAGTTTCCTAAACAAGCACCAATAGAACGACCCGACTCAGCGTCATCTTAACACAGTTCCAGTGGGAATTAGAACATCGCTTAGTACCCCAAATCGAGGCAGAGCTAAGAACGTTAACGTATACAAATTCAACGGAGGCGCGAGGCGCGAGGCGGCGGCGACGTCTTGCAGTGAGTCGATCCTCTAGAATACATTTCATTCTTTACCGTACGAAGGCTGTCTCAGTCTCAGGTGATATGGATAATGAATCGATCCTCTGACCAGCTCTACATTTGTTATTGCGACCGCTGTCACTGCCCTCCATAAGTTCGCGTGACATACCGATGGACAGACAGACGGATATGAATAAAACGGCTCAGCTAAGCAAGCTGATTAACGATTAATATACCTACAATTATCGTCATTTTTGCATCAGTATATGCACATTTACACAAGCAAAAATATAGTGTAAGCACGCCTACTCTTTTTATATGGACAATTAGAATCAAATTGCATGAAAGTTAATTAAAATTCAATTAAACAATCCTCAAGCAAATACACACGAATACCTTCGGACAATCACGCTGTCAACACTGTCACGGTGTTCGAAAATGTAGTATGAAATTCGCAAAGTCAGAAGGACAAAGCCACAATTAACTGCATTATAAAAATCGTCTGCATCAGAGTTGAGTAAAACCGCAATGTAGTGTGGGGGGGGCACAGTTGGAGATGGTGTTTATAAAAGTTGTGTTAATAATAAATTAAATTGTGAAACCGCAAAGCGCTCATTGCAAACAGCTTTAAAAAAAAAACACAGACTGTGAGATGTGTTTGAGTTCACACAGAATTGTATCTGTAATGTGGAGCGTGTGGACCTAAAAACCACAAATATGGAACATTAGTGCAAATTACTATAATTATTGTATGAGGTATTTGAATTAAAATGCAACTTGAGGTATAAAGTATTCAGAACAAAATTTATTTATTCTATTATCGCGCGAAAATTCCTCAACATCAATCGACTAAAATTACAGATTTTTAAATAGAGCCGATCGAAAAGTTGCTCATCTGGAATATTTCAAAATAATTTTAAGTAGTGACAGTCTTCGACCGTATAAAAATTCGACTCCGTTTCGCTTACCAAGACTCGACTATCGTGGCAACGAAACTATAACCGTGTATATACATATATACTTGTATCTGCGTACCTATGTAATTCCATGCCCATACATTAAAGCACTTCATTCCGGTTTTGAGCACGTTCTCATACCTTGACCTTCATTTTAAGTAAGTACGATTACAATAAATTATTGTAAAAATTCCGATCAGCTTTTATGTAAATACGCTGCCATTTATTTGTAGACTTGTATGACAATAATTTTTAATATGCAAATCAGCTTTTGTGAGCCGACACTTCGTTATAGACTTAGACAATAACAAAAACACTGCGGAAGCTATCATAGAGTCATTGGGAATTATTAAATGGAATTAATAATGAAAGAAAACTTTTATAAAAATAATTGCAGAAATTACAGGTATATATGGTCAATTCATAAAAGATAATAAACTTAAATTTATTTAACACAAAGTTTATCTGAACTAAAATACAGTATTCTCGAAAAACGTCTAGACGATAGGTGGCGCTTTGATCAATATAATACTGTAAACCAAAGATAGTATATATGAAATTAATAGATAACTTTCCCAGAGCCTTAACGAACGAATAAATGAATTTTTGCTTCTCTCATTAATTTTAAATAGCACAAATCGATCAGTAAGAGATATATTTCATTAAACTTTGTTGAGAACTTTCGCTGAGCATAATATATTTTTGTGCCCAAAATGCCAAAAATTCCACAATATTTTCAACAAGCCTTAATATGATGGATATATGCACCAAATCTTGAAAAATAGTGAATCAAACAAGCAACTGGAATATATACAATAATAAATACAATATGCTGTTAACATTTTATTGAGATAGAAAAGTAAGCATTTATTGCATTAATTTCAATTAGAGACGTTTGTTTTTGCAAACGCATGTTAATATTTTCCAAAGAGTACAGAGCTCAAGGAAAGCGAGAAGAGAAATAGCCAAGCGAAGGCGGACAATACTTCAATATAAAGTTTGATAGCACTGTAAAGCATATAATTAGTGGAGTATTCACTACACCGAAAAAGTTAGAAATTCACCAAACAACTGGCATAAATATTTAAAACTGGTATAAATGTTACCAAAGGATATGAATAATAAAAACTGGTATAACATCTTCTTCTTATTTTTGGGCACCACAACGAAAGGTCAGTCTGGCTCGAGAACAGGAAACTTCTACAATTGTACCTAATATAAGATAGATATATGTAATTGCAAGCACTTGTAGTACTTTAAGCATTGCATTGAGTACAACTATTTTAGCTATGGTAGTTGCTGCTTTCACATGTACTTTGTTTAGGAAGGAGAGCATTGATAACTGGTATAATTACAGAAAATAAGATGGTGTAGATTTAAAAATGTAGAGTGGCGTATCAAATAACTGGTATGAAACTGAGATGCAAGTGTTGAAATAAAAAATGGTACAAAACTGGTATAAAATTTTCAACTCTTATAAATGTCTAATCTATAATGTATAACTTACTATATGTATAACAGCAAGTTGTTAATCTTTTAGATACGTTTGTTGCCGCGTTAATACATCGCGGGAAGACAACTCTAGCTCTGCTTAGCAAGTAGTGATGTGATCCTTATTAGTGTATATAGTTCGTATCTCACATTTAATTGAACAATCTAGTCTTACGAATATTCCCAAATGTTTGATGAAAAACACTATATAAATTTAAAATACATTATAGTACAGTACAGGAAGATCCAACAATTTATATATATCCAAAATTTAAACTGGTAAAAATCTAAGAACTGAGATATTGGTGAAGAAATCAAAACTGGTACAAATGTTGAATGTGATATAATTTACTATACGTAAAAAAGCTAGCTAGGATATAGTTATCCAGGACAATCGAACAACTGGTATAAAAAAATTAAACCGGGACAAGTAAAAAAAAACTGAGATGTGTAGAAGAGAAGCTGGTATGAAACTGTTATAAAAAACTTTAACTGGTATAAATGTTGATCTAAGAACCTATTGGTATAACAGTAAGCTTTTAATCTTTGAGATAAGTTTGTTATCAGATTAAAAATTTTTTTGCAAAGAGAGCCCTAGCTCAGCTTAGCAATTAGTGATGTAGCGCTTGGAGAGCATATTACTATAAATTTAGAAAAGAACTGAATAAAAATGAATTGAAAATCCATTATAGTAATACACCTTGAAGCCCAAAATGCGTACTATATATTAAATTCATTAAAATCTCGACTAACCTTAAAGCAGCGCACAAGACTGCAAAGCACACTGGTCTGAGTGCACAGAAATAGCCAGCAAATGCGGCGTGTACAATGCTCTACAAAATCTTAATAATGAAATTTCTGTATAATTAATGCCAAATAAAAATATGCAGCAACAAGCGAACGCACGTGCAGTGCATTTGTAATAAAAAGCAAATGTAGTTATGCGCCAGCAGACGCACTAATATACATGCACACTTATGTATATATACATATATATTAGTGTAATTATGTAACACATACAGTTAACTGCATATACATGCGTAGCAGGGCGCATTTGTGTGGTAATTCAAAAACATTAGCTGCCTTTGTGCGCTTTTGCGCGCATTCAGTGAGGCGCACACGGCGTATACGTAACTTATAATGAGGCGAGACTGCCTTTTACTTGCTGGAGACCTAAGCCTGAGTCTTTGTATGTGTGCGTAGGTATATTAACTGTTTTCGTGCATTTTACATTGCCTTTAGCGCACAGCTGACGCCACAAGACGGGCTGCTACAAATGAACGCAGTAAGTATTAATTAAATATTACGCATACGCACTGTTGCGCGCCTTAAAATAAAGCAGAAAGGTAGCTAGCTGGTGCGGTGCTGGTGCGGTGCTGCTGCTGTTACAAACGCACCGGGAGTTTTTTATGAAGATTTATTTGCGACAGACGTGCGCGCTACACAACAGACGGGGACTCAAGTGGTTCTCCGACATAACAGTCATCTCCACAAGCGCTACTGCTTTAGCTAACTGGGCGCTCCTTTCTTTAACTACAAGTTTACTCCTTTGTACACGCAAAACACGTACACGGAATTTACTAGATTTAACTGATAGTGTAGTTGGGTAGCTGGGGCGCGGCGAACGCCTTCGCATACTCAGCGCAGTTTGCCAAAAATTATTGCAAATTACAGCAGGTTGGCGTGAAAAACAATAATAAAGTGTTTTTGTTACTGTTATTGTAGTACGTGGCGTTGGTTGAAGGAAGCGGTAGAGTTTGATAAATAAATAATAACAATACAAAGCAATATTTATTCAGCAATAAAATTTGAATTTCGTGCATGAAAACGACAACTGAAGGCTGCCCCACTGATTGCTGAGTGGACGCCAACAGAGACAGTATATAGAGAGTACTATGTGGGCGCATAATAGTTATCCTAAAATATGCTTTTGTCTGTTGCAATGCTAGTTGTGTAGCGCTGTTGGTGCCTTGCAGCCAATTAAAATGCAGAAGATGTCGCGCGGGAGCGGGGCTGTGGCAATGAGTGACAGTGGGTTTATAGAGATCGAAATAAAAATAAAAGAGAGTGGTGCGAAAAAGTAGCGTGCGCAAATAAAATTGTAAAACTAAATACAAAAGTTTCGCGTAAAATGATAGCGAGCACGAGCGAAGTAAAGCACAAGAAGTAAACCACAATTGTACTAATGTAAATATTTGCAAAGCAAAGACAAAGCTAAAGTGTGCTGCGGTGTGGTGAGAGACCGAAGGCAATAGAGAAACAAAGATGTCAAAGTATGCAACTGGAATGCAAAGGAGAATTTTATAAAAAACCCTGTAGAGAAATAATTAACTTTAAAGTTACTTTTTGGAGGAAAATTTAACTAAAATTCCTAACGTTCAGTTTGTATAGCGAATTTACTTCGGAGATTACAACATTGCCTTAGATATTAAATTGTGTCAAATTTGGTGAAGATATCTCGTCAAATGAAAAAGTTGTTCATACATTGAATGCTATCGTTCCGTTTAGATGTCAGCTATATGCTATCGTCGGCCGATAACGGTGATTCCCACAAAATTGCAGCTTCTTGAGAAAAAAAAAACGACTGCAGTTTGATATCTCTCAAAATTGATAAAATTGGTTTGAGGATTTAGTTTAGAATAACTTTAATCTCGAATGCCTATTTACTTGTAATTTGGGTATTCTCTTATTGATTTTGATACTTGAAACATTTTATATTTGAATCATAGCAATTTCGTCTGCAGTTCTTCTGATTTATCCGCTGATCGTTTCTGCTCTGTGCTTATACTCAGGGGGAACATTTTCTATCCTTTTCGTCGAAAAAAATTCTTGAATGCTATGACTTCTTTATCTGGACGGAATGGAATCAAAATTAGCCCTCTCAACAGGTTTGCGTTAAATTTAAATAATTTCATCGGGAAATACGGATCTATTGATTCATGCCTAAAATATTTTTGGAATCGTCATGCTATTATTCAAGGACTAGCCTCAAAACTTAAACTAACTTCACCAAGTTGAAATGATAAATCTGCTCGGATAGATATTAATTGACAGCTATATTAACAATTCATTACCGATTATATTCCTTAAAGCAAACATCGTACAAGCCATTGAGCTGGAAAGTAACGTTGAGAATCTTGGAAATGCGAAGAAACCAAAGAGATAGGGACAAAAAACCTATTACCAAATTATACCGATTATCGCAATGTTCCCCTACCTAAGAAGTGTTCACTATAATACAGAAACACTTGAGACAATATCAGGTCAAGATCATCTCAAAAACAATGGCTTTTCATGAGCTTCGCCACCAGTTAGAAAGTAAGAGAAAATAACTAGTAACAATTGGCTAACTGCCAACAGGACCGCATTCACAAAAGAACAAATATTTTTCTTCCATACCAGCTTCTACCTTACTTGCATTTATGTGGTCCTTTAGTGAATGTGAATGAGTCCGAATCGTTGAAAACCATTACGTAAATACTCGTAGCATTCAAATGCAAGATGGTATCGACACTGCAGCTTACCTCACACCTAAGCCTTTCAACGCCTTTGGAAATTGCAGCGCCAGCAATGTGCTGACAGTACAAATATTGTGCCAAACACTATGAAAAAACGTAAATAACAAATAAGAGTAACAAAAAGAGTAAAAAATAGCAATGGGAAAAAACAATACAAATAACCACAAATGCAATGACAATACTTGAGCGGATTGCAATAAGTGCGAAGCCATAGGAAACTTAAAGGGTAAGAATGCGAATACGTGAGGCACAGCAAGTAGAACTATAAGTAACAGTAATAGCAAAAACAATAAAAACGGACATAAAAGCAATAACAAATACCGAAATACCAGTAAGCATAAGCACAATAGTAAGTGGAGAGTTATCTTAAAGGAGCCAACAATAGCGCCAGTTGGGACAGCAAGGGAGGTGTAAAGAAATAGCTGGAATGTGCACACACTGTAAACCGCTATCCAAGTATTAAGAGTTTAAATATGATATAAAAGAGACAGGACTGTGTTAGTCGGATCTTTTTAACCGTCTCGTAGCTGTACGAGTGAAAAGAGACGCTCAATATTTTCTAGCAAGAGATTCGAGTCATTTGTTGAGGGCTGCACCATTATTCTTTGAATATATTATAGAATGATATCTCGTTTTACTTAAAGGATATGATTTCCGCGTAAGAAGATTATTCGAGTCCCCTGTACAATACAGAACCATCTTTCCTGAAATACAATATGGAACTAAATCTCTTTTTACGAGTTTTTAGCCAAGCCTGCCTCCTTTAAATATTTGTCAAGCACCGTTTCTATCAAGGAGATTTAACCTTCATAAAATAATATTTAGAAATGCGAAATTGTTCGAAAGTAGTTTATAAAAGGAGGTTTGGAAGATGAAGTCATGTGAAGAAGTTCACACAAGTGAGGAAGGTTCTCTGATCGCCATTCAGGCCAGAGTGGCCAGAAACGATTATTTTATACATGTCTCAAGCAGCTCATAGGAGAGAGAGGCCAAAATGCGTAATGATCGAAAATTCTACAAAAAGAAGCGGCGACTAAAAGAATGTGTCAAGTAACGAGCATACTCTTGTAGAACCCTCAGAGGTGATGAAACACTTGGAGGGAGCACTCCTCTAGCCGGCTGAATGGCAGTGCGAGCATAACACCAGGAGATGGTGAACCCGATTCCCCAATCGATGACGATGGGAGCAGACGTTCCATTGCCCAACCATGAAGAACTTCGAATAACAATTACACGTCTGATAATTTCAAAGCGGCGAGGGCCGATGGATTAGCAACTGAACTATTGATCTGATGAGTCGGTGTTAATATTTCTCGAAAGAAAAGTTCTGCGGAAGGAAAACAAGATATCCTTACGAAATTTTGTATAAAGTACTGTACGTAGTATATTGTTTACTTCGGACACTGTAACATGTAATTTCCATACAAACTGATCGATCTTTTCATGCTATCTACTTAATTTCCCTAAATTAAAAAAAAAAGCAAGAATCCTTAAAAAACTTCGCTTTAAAGTAAATTTGAGCAATAATTTCCTTCCGTTAACTTATAATCCCGCACACCACTTTCGCTTGCAACAAAGCCGCGGCAACAATGACACACAAACCGTCGCAAAGTAAATCAGAAAAAATCCAAAGAAATAAAAGTAGATCGCATGGAATTTGAAGTTGAAGAAAAATTACCGCAATCGCAGCAGTCACTGGAGACTCAGAACGGTTATGCTAACATTACTTGCAGCATACTTAAGGCGACCTAAACATGTTGCAAGCAACACCCCAGACACGGCACAAATTATTTATAATATGGCGCAGTGTGCGTACAACACATAAACAAATACGAACACGAATGCACATGCAACAAAAACAACCATGTTGCATGCCACATGCATGTAAATAAATTGTCGCCTTCGCATACGCGAGCGAATGCCACGTTGCACTATTGTTGTCAAAAGCAGCAAAGAAAAAATAAAACGTACAGCAACAAAAACAAGTTATATGCACTTGCAGCTACAAAGTCGCTTATGCTTGGTGTGTTGTCGTTGTTGTTATTACAGTTGCCATCGTTGTTGTTATTCAAGTGCGGCACAGTTGTACCGCCATTAGAGTGCATTTTTCTTATGTCTTCACAGGCAACAGCTCACACACACACGTCGGTTGCCTGCCGCTGCCACATTACGCATACATTATGCCCCTTGGAGTGCAACTTTTCATGGCGCGTTTTTTTTTTTTGTTTTTTTTTTTGCTGCCTCTACTTTTACTCCGCAACATTCTTTGTCCCCATTTTTCGTTGCACTCACTTGCTTTCTAATCGCTACACTTGCAACTTGCAATTGCAACAACAACAAATACTCCGTAACCGTATCGCCGCCTACATTTCCTATGACTTAGCCATCATTTATCGTAGAGCTGGCGTGTCCTATATTTCTCGAAGACCCTCAGCACAAGCTAACACTCAAGCGCTTGTATGAGAATGTGTGTATATAGACAAAAGACATGTTGCATGTACCCATTCGTGTATATATAAGGTACATACATACATATTCAAGTGAGTAGATATGTAGGTGTGCATAGCGTACTATGCAAATTGCAATTATCCAACAACARCAAACAGCAGCAGCTTGTGTGTACTCTCAGAGGATAATAATTTTTCCGTCTACAGATTTTGATTCCAGGAAGTAATAGTAGGCAATTTTTTACACTGTTCCATGGATTCTTATGTTCAACAAATTAAGACAACACACAAAAACATATAAACAAGCTTGTACGGGTTATTTGATTTTGTTACAAAAATTTTTTGGAATGTGGCATTTTGAAAACCAATAAAAAAAACGAAAATTCCCCCAATATATGATCCATTTATATAATACTTAAGTATATGCACAAATCCCAGAGGCGCTAGCGAAAATCATTTAAACTCGGATCATATAAGTCAATTAATAGGTTATACACCTTTGAATTTTTCGATTTTTTTTTTTGTTCTTATGTTTATCACGTTTTCATATAATTAAGAATATTCTCCGAGGCTTTGAAGTTGGTCCGGCAAATAGTTTCAGAGATATAAAATTTTTTATATAAGTTCTTTTGGAATCACTGTTCACAGATTCGATGAGGATGTCCGATACGACTAAACCGACCGACTTGACATTTTCTTACGACCTGTTAAATATATTTAGCAGATAATAATCGAAGGACCAAGGTTTTTGATACTAATTTCGATTTTTTTACGCTCTTCCAAATTGTAATTTTCTTAAAAAACGATTTTTTTTTCAATGGGTTTCGAAAATTTTCAAAATGAATCACCGAAATTGAAAGTATACTAAATTCTGTAAATGCAGATCATCTTTTTTTATTAAAAAAATGCCTTTTAAAAAGAATTCACCATAAGATGCTTTTTGATGGTCACTTTAGCTGAGCCAAATAATTGGGTCAATGAATGAATTAGAATTTAAATGAACTAAATTAAGTTTCAAAAATAACTAGGGCAAATAATGAATGAAAATGAATTATCGGTTTCAGTATTTAAATGTACTAAATTTAGCTTCAAATTTAACTAATGCAATTAAGTCTTTAACTGAGTCATGGGTTTTGAGTTTGTTTAAGTTAACTCAATTTACCTCGAAAACAAACTGGCACAATTATGAAAGTGATTGAATCATCGGATTTAACTACCATTTAGCTCAAACTTCAGTTAAAACTGGTCTATTTGAGTTATTGCTTCAGTTCTCAATTAGGATGCGAAAATATCTGAGGTAATTGCCTCATATTGAATTAATTTGTTTGAAGTTAAGTTTACTGAATTCATCTTCAAAATCAACGATTTAAAAATTATCTAACCACTTACTTACTAATTAAGTCATCAAATTCATTATTTAAGTGTTCTCAATTAGCATTGAAATTCATCATTTCATACTTCATATTGAATCTTATTATTTTATAACAAAAATAATAAATAAAAATACTTTAAGTTAAGTATTATCATTAATTTCGATGAAATTAAGTACCATACTTTTCATACATAAGCCTAATTGAGTGAATTAACTATTCTTCGTTTTAACGTTACACGTGTGGGCAATTTGCTAATTAAGTAAATTAAGGCCTACTTAAAATTTTTTACCCTGTACAAGATATGGTTTGACAAATTAATTGTAATTAAATTCCCCGGACAAACGATATTTCAAAACAATTATTTTCCTTAGTTGGTAGGAATGTTCTTAATTACTATCTCAAATATGAGTGCGATTTGTCAACCAGTTTGTTTACAGCAGCTGCTTAAGTCGGTACACTTCAGTAATGCGTTGCGATTTTTCGTGTGAATTGGTGAAAGCAAATGTTGGAAAAAAGCTTGCGGTGATACAGTTTTATCAAAAACACAAGCCAATTAGTGGTACAAAGCCTTCAAAGATGGTCGAGAGATCGGTGAAAATGCAATTGATGAAAATAGTTAAATAAAAAGTTAAGGATATGATCGTTGAAAAAAGTCAGACGAGTATTAGAGAGATGCAAAGAGAGCTCAACATCTCTCGCTAGTCTCTTCGAATCGATGTGGTGGATATTTTGTGTATGAAATGCGTTCTTGCATGGCTCATCCCGATAATGCTGAATCTTTCAAAAAGAATACGATTGTGACCGAATTTAAAGTTAAGAAAAAGTTTTATTCCAATGTGATTCTTTCATGTTCCGTAAAGATGAAACCAAATTCGCTGGAGAAGCTGAAGACCATCGCAAACAGTGCTTATGAAAAGTTTCAAGGACCCGAAAAAACGTTAGCGTAAGTAAATTACATCTATGTAGTGCAGATTACTTTAAAGGTGACAAAGTAAATGTTGATGAATAATTAAATATTCTTCACTTTATCTACAATTTCTTTTTGTCACAATGTATCTTACATATTATCCTTTAGAGGATTTTTAATGAGCAGCTTTTCAGTGAGTCTCTTATCAGTTTTGATAGGGTATTTTTCACCAATGCTTCCATCCTTTTTTTTTTGAAGAGTGGAATCTTCATAGTATAATCTATAATGGTTCAAGTCTATAGCGGAATAATACTCACAGCAATCTTCAGCTCTGAAAAATGTATGGCTCAGCTTGCAAAGCTGAGGTATCGTTTGAAAATTCATTATGTTTAAGTGTTTACTTTAGTTACCTTAATAGATAAACTTTTTTTGAATAATCAGGCAACTCTAGAAGAGCCATTTTCTTAACTTATGCAAATTAAAAAACTGACCAAAACTATTCTTTAAAAATTGAGAAAAATTATATAAATGACTTATAAAAATATATATATATAAAAATACAATAAACTAAGAGCTTAAGTGGAGCGCACATAAAACAAAGTGTGTATGTGTGGCAAGCGAAGAGCGGAAAATGCATAAGTGACAGCACACTATTGAAATAGTTGCAACGACAACCACAATATACATTTTCTGCTGTCAACGCGTAGAAGTTATCAACTGGTAACTCGGCTGCCACAGAATATTTTGCATAGACCCCCCTAAACCCCGCAAGCTGCTTGAACTGCGCATTTGTGCCCCAAACGGCATTGCGAAAAGTTGCGCTGCCACAGACAATCGCCTTTTAAATTTGTATGCGAATGTTAATGGGAAACCCGCTGCAGTGAGCCACCCGGCAATAACAACAACACATTACACTTACACAGGAGCTGTGCGCGCACTCCACGCCTACTTCGCCCTTACTTATGTGACAAATTTGCTGCAAAAATCACAACAACCACATATTTTTGCGAATGTAATTTGGCAGCTGAAAAAATGGCGAAAACAGAGATCTCCCAAAAAAAACCGAAAAACACTACAACAACAAAGTCAGAGAAATTACGAAAAATGTTGCTTGAAATTGGAGCAACGACAGCAGCAAGCACATTAACAACGGCAACGGTTGTTGCAACAACAAYAACTGTGCTGCAGAACAAATAATCGTAGCGACAGCGACTGCAATAATGGCGTGGCAACACCAAATGGAACGGCAATAAAATGAAGTTGCATTATGTTGTCGCTTCCGTTGGCTGTTTGAACGACAGCGATGGCGTCGCGAAGAATTGATTGCGTGAAACAGCCGTGGCGAGTGGAAAAAATTATTGACGCAAAAATTAAAATAAAAGTTTGAAGAAAAAAGCGAAACGCAATTCAGTAGCAAGTGAGAAATGGCGACAAATTCAAAAAAAAATGCAAACGAGTTCAAACACAAAAATGAAGGCAGATAATATTTAAAAAAAAAATCCAAAAAATATAATAATAAATATAAAATTTTTTATTCTGTCACTGTGCGGCAAGCAGACAGCTAACAATTTGCATTTGCGGCGCACAAAGGCCACGCTCGCCAAAATTGCTGCATGCCACGAGGCGTTACTGGTTTTTTATTCAAACTGATTGGCTGCTTTTAGGCGCAGTACAATGCCTTTGAAGCTGAAGGGTATTTTCTTGTAAATGTTCTCTGTTTTTTACTCTCTACATTGCTTTTCACACTAAAAGTTTTTCTTGTAGTCTACATTCAGGCGCACCCCACATTTTTAGCATATTGCTTCTATTTCTACACTTTTGTTTCTATTCATTTTAATTTCTCATTTTCATGCACGTCACACGGTTTTCAACTTTTCCTAAGAATTTTTTATTTCTTTACACATTATCATTGTATTTATTATTTCATTGTTTGAGCTTCCGTCGTCATTTTCGCGCCTTTTGTAGCGGAAACAATAAATGTCGCTCAATCATGAGCGATTTTTTCTGATAATGTTTGCTTTTATTTTTAGAACTGATGTGGAAACTGATAAAAGTACATAACCGCAAAACACGTTTTTTTTTATAAAATAGAAACTATGTGGCAACCACAATTTATCAATTAACAATTTTAGTTCTTCTGTCAGAAATGATTTTTTTGTTAAATGAAAGCTGTTATATTTTTCAAAAGAATGTAACCCTCCTTTTCAAGCCAATTGACAGATAACTAAGGACATCAATCTGACAGCTAACTGACAGCAGTTTGACAGCGCCTTTTTAAGAGATTGCTGTCTGGCAAATGCAGCTAACAAGGCTCTGACAGTATTAATCTGATAGAAGCCATCAACTAAAACTATTTTAAAGCAGCCTTCTAAGACGCTACAACCATTTGGTAGAAGCATCTAAAACCAAACTGATAATAGCCTTCGAGTGTTAACATAATGAAATGGCGGATGAGATCCTTGAAAGTATTGACCTCTTAACATAACCTAAACAAGTCATCGACTTACAGCAACCTTCTGATAGCACTAGCCGACTGACTAATGTCATCTTCTGACGACATCAATCTGGTAAAATAGATGGCAACGACCATGCAATAGCGACGATCTGATATTAATAGCAGTCTTCTGACAACAGTAACTTGACAAGTAACTTGACAGCACCTATCTGTCAGCAGCAAAACGGGTAAGAGTAGTACATATATAACAGCAATAATATAAAGGGAAATGGCAAAAGCCTTCTAACGACAACCATATGGCAGTAGTCATTATCTAATAATGTTTATCTGACAATTAACCGACAAGAGTCTCCTGACAGCAGTTCTCTGACAGTTGCTATTTGCCAGTAGCCAACTGACAACAGCAATCTCGGAGATAACTGACAACAATTTTCTAACAACAGTCGTCTGACAACATCTCACAGTAGCCAACCATCAACAATCTTCTGACAAGTAGTTTACATTAATATGACTTCACTGGAAATATTTTCATGAAATTAAAACGACAAATTAATGAGTGTTAATCCAGGTATAAAGATATATAGTTTAAGTTTTAAACCCTGAACAAGGTATATGAGTGTTAAATTTGCCACAAAAGAAAACGTCAGAGATCATATAAAGCATATATACAGTGAAATCTCTATTAAACGGATGCTCTATTAAGCGGATATTTCCACGAACCGGACACATTGGCTGGTCTCAATATTTTTTGATATTTTTGAGTAACCGCATTAACCGAAAAAAAGCTGTTACCACGAGTGTCCGCTTAAGGCAGATTTCACTGTAAAAATGATCTCCGTGACGAGCTGAGCAAATTTATCCACGTGCGTCAATATAACCGTCTGTATGACCGTATGCCCTTTGTGCGTTTGGATATATGCGAACTAATTCTTCAGTTTTTGAACGTTCGGAATAAGGTGTTTGTATTGAAAACACTTTAATTTGAAGAAATATTTCCGCGAAATTTTGAATAGGCTATTGTCCAAGACATCAGTACAATCTCCAAAGTAATTGTTCAGATCGTATCATTATAGCAATGCCTAGTGAGCTTCCATACAAATTGACCGATCAACTCTTGTTAATACTTAATCTCTTGTATTTTTGTAGGTGATTTTATATTCGTGCAACCGAATTTAATATTTTGCTCTTGTTTCATCTCTCATTGACTTTTTGGCGTATATATGGAGGACATAAGTGATGGATTATACTTTAACACCATAAATATGTAATATTGTTTCCTATCTTCCTAGTTTTTTCTTAGATTCCGCTAAAACCAGGTCACAATGGAAAAAATTAAATGGCCGATCCTTAAATAGTTATTTGTAAATAATGAGACACAGTGTACTAAAAACATAACTACCCACCAACAGCGTCAAATCCGCTGTTACTCTATTTAGGTGCACAAACACTGCAAGGGAAAGCGTAGTTAAGCTAACATTTTTTTTTTCCACCTATCGTTGATGCTGTCATGTAATTCACCAAAAGCTATGCCTGCATCATGCCACAAACACTCTTTAGCAGGGTTTTGAATGCACAGCGAGCCAACGAGCCAGCGATTTTCTCACACAAAACCTTTCATTAAAGCCACAAAAGCGTCAAAAAATTGTTTGCCATTATAGTTTGTAAGAAAAATTTTTTTTCACATACACACACACACAAATACTTGTGGATCGTGAAGAACATCAAGAATTAAAAAGAAAATATATCACAAAAAGTTGGTAAAACAAAGCATTGACATGCCACTAACACGAGGCACGAAGCACGACGCCGTGGCAGCCAGCTTACTTACACACACGTGGACATGTAATTGTTTGTGTATGCACATATTTGAGTAGTCAAAGCCAAGCAAGCAGAATGCAGCAACAAAAGTAGCGCACTTAAAGCCGCTCGTTGGCTTGTTATCCTGTCGGCCTATCGTTTGTCAGGCCGTTGCTTGTCGCCTGTCGCCTGTCGAGGCTACCACTACTCATTTTATACTTTTCACATTTTCCACTAACAAAAAAATCACCAAAAGCGAATGACATACTAAATAAACATACGCACACAAATATATGCATATATATAATACATACATTCCTATCTATATATAAGCATACATGGTAAAGTGTCAAACAGGATGCACGGCGGCTTGCCCGTGCTGCCAACAAAAACAAACACTGAGTACAGCTTTAACGATACCGTAGTCATTGAACTGCCGCTCTAGTGATGTGGAAGAAGAGGGTTTACAAATGGGAGCACTTTATTATTATTATAGTGCAGGCTAATTAATTTTTCTGTTGTGAAACGACGAAGTCCCAGTCGAACCAAAGGTAGCCGCAGAAAAAAATGGCTTTGGTTGTGAGCTTTAAGCACTGTTACTAAACTTTTTACTTTTAAAAAGGAGTAATTTTTAAAAACTCCGAAATAGCTTTTCAAACCGCAAGAACTGAACCTCATTTTTAGAAATAAACAACAGCAAGAAATTTTCAGCACATCCAAACTCATCCTTAGTATTGTTTGAATTTATGGCTAATAGTTCTTCTCCTACAGAATTATCATTTTATATAGTTTATTATATAGAGAGCGAAAAGCATTTATCATTCCAACTGGTAAAGACTCAACTTTAGACCTTTAATACCCTAAATTTATTTGTAAATTTTACTTTATTCAGCCAGAGAGATAAAAAAAAGTCGGATGGCGCTAATTTAGGTTAGTTACTGACCGGATGGATGCAGCTCTGAAGCAAAATCAGCAGCAAGAGTGGGGACCTTGGGTGAATTCTCTCCAAGGAGCTTCGACCATAGCAGGATAATCAGGGTTTGGTGGATAAAATAGACCACTACTATATCTAGGAGACATATCCTAAGTCAACTAAAACCATTAGAGACGTGAGCTACCGATTATACACTTGACAAAGAAGGATTAGATCAAAGATATCAAAGGAAAACATACGGTCTTTTGATGCTGAAGTCAAAGCTTTCTCTGTTATACAACAAGAAACAACTGAAACAGAAATCGACATTATACAGCCCAAACCTGAAATATTCGAACCTTTTTTCAACTCTGACCCTCGAAGTACCTTTTTTGTATGTATCTTAGTATCAACAATAAAGTTGCATACTATCATAGTATCAACAATAATATACATACTAATGTATGTGGAAGTACCCAGTTTGGCCTGTATGTCCAGCATGCCTTTGGACATAAACTCACACCACCGCATAAAGTATACACACACATATAAAAGTTTATGCGGCCATTTGTTTGGCGAGTCATAAAAAATTCGCAACTAAAAAATTAAAAATATGAAAGAAGAGCAAAAAGAAATATTGAAATTACTAAAAAAAAAACAATAACAAAAGTCTATAGCTACTGCAGCAACAGCCATGGACACAATATAACACATAACGAGAGCGAGGAGCTGAACACCATTTCGTTTCATATTGGGCCAGCAACGCCGCCTCAATTTAGTCTACAGACTTCGAACAATAGGCGACTATTGTACTTTAGCACGCATACCAAAGAGCCGCTGATGCAGACAGGCTGTCGGCATATTATGCTGTCAATCTTATTTTCATTATTTTTATGGCCATGTTGTGGCACCAAACACAAACAACTAAAAATAAAAGGAACAACAATAAACATGCCAAAGTGTCGAACAGTGTGTGTGTTGTTGTTGTTTCAAAATGTCGCTTAAATATTTCAGCTGAGCAATGGTTTCGAGAAATTGATAGATATGTCCATAAATCCATATGCATCTATATAGTTAGTATGTGGAATAAATTTTTTAAGGGACGAATGAAATAAGTACCCCGAATGTTGAATCAATAAAATAAAATAATATAATCAATTTAGAGGAATGGAAACATAAATATATATTGTAACTCGGTCTGAGTCAGTTGCTTAGCTTTTTTCATCAGGAATCAGAATATGGCGAAATAAATATGTCTTTTTACTGACCTTAAACCGAAAAAGCCACTTTGATGAAAAAATAATGAGATGAGGTAAGGTTAGGTTAGGCAAGACACCAGAGACCCAACGGAGCATTTCTTGTGCACTTGTTCCACCTTAGTAAAATTATGCTGTTAGCATCTGGGGCCCCTATGGTATGATACGCTGGAGGAGGTATCGATAGTTATAGATTCGCGTCAAATACAGACTCCCTAAAGGATGACATATGGTATCACAAAGGACCAAAACTGGTCTATGCGTGGCTCAATGGCCTACCTGCCTAACCCAACCTAAGATATACATAGACCTACTGCTCCATAATAATGCCAGATGAAGTCCCAGTTTAATTCAAGCTGAAGTAACCGACTTGAAGTTTAAATTTGATGCTTCATCTAGCCCCTTGATCGTCGAAGCTTTTAGATAGTTAAGACTATAAGGCTGCAAAGAAGTGTAGAAGTTGTGCATTTCTCTCATACCCACTTCCCTGCACTTTCTGTCATCTTTAAAAGAAAGCAACCTTGACACTTTTCTAGATCTGGTAAATAGTACCAAGACCTACACAATGACTTTGCTTCTAAAAAATGGGCGATTGGGTCTAAAAAGAGGAGAGTGTGGAAACGACATGATGTGAAATATGCTCGAAGAGTTTTAGGTGGTATAACATCGAATTTACGAATCTGGCGATTCCATACAGGCGAAGCGCTTTTCAAATAAAGTTTTTTCGGCTTTGCTATTAACTTCGAAGGACACCCAAATAGTAGCCTAAGAATATTGATGGAAAACGAACGTGTCGAAGTTGAAAGTACAACAAAACTACCTCGTCTGGCTCACTTATCTATTAAAGTCTTTACGGAATATACTTGATTTTTCACGAATTCTCTCGAAGCTTTCATATCGGCTGCCGACAGTATCGACATAACAAATTTTTAAGATTACTATGCTTTGACGGGGATTCACGCTTACACAGGGTGGTAGAGCACAATATTCTTGGCTTTCCTCATCAGTTTTTCCAATACAGGAGCATTAATAAACGCTTTCTCAACTATCCGAAACCTCTTAAAAAAAAACTTTCTCACAATAGTAGTTCAAAGAGACCACTTTGAGGTTATATTAAACCTAAAATAGTAGTAAAATTGAACAGTGAACCACAACCTATAAGTCTCCCTCAGGAAATCAGGAATGTATGTACTACTATATCCTGTACATTTAAAAGATTTTAAACCACGATGCTCTTTTAACTCTTTATTCTCTCACTTTACTCTTCATACAGTAGCAACAGTACACACCACACCGCCAGTCGATAACGGTTTTGCATGCAACAGCGACAAAAGGCAAATTGCATGAGGACATATTAAAATACATACATATAAATTCACAGCAACACACAATACACACATGCGCAATTGCATATGAATGAGGCAAACGAGCCGGCGACAGACCAGCGAGAAAAAAGCCGGCGCGACAAGTGTGGCACATTCTGATGTGCAGGAATTTATTATGTGTATTTGTATGCAAGTGTATATGAAATTAAGTCGACGCACATGCTCTCTCACATACACACAGACACAAATACAATGATAAAACCGTACACAAAGAGCACACATTCACGAGCTGTCGCGCTTTTTCAATGGCGAAACAGCTTGGCACACAAAAGTCAACATTATTTGTAGTTGCATGTGTACATGTGTGCGGTTAACGAAGTGTCAGCTTTTGGTACTTTTTATATAAATTAAAATAAGTAGAATTTTTTTTTTTGTGTCAAATACCTTAGGCAAGCATACATATGTAGAGCGTTATAAATTTTGGGTAAGTAGCTAATTAATTAATTTAAAGTTAATTCTAATAAATAATTTTCTCTTGATTAAATTAAAGATTATATGATATTGATTTCTCCATACTGAATGAGGAAGCGAAGCAAATGGATGTGGTAGTGAACGAGGGCAAGACGAAAGATCTCCTGTCATCAAACAAACAGTCGTCGCACTCGCGACTTGCCACCCACGTCACTGTTGACAGTTGAGAGGTTAACGTCCGGTGTGTTTAAAGTGGGTACCTGCTGACGACAGCCTTACTCCACGGCACTCAAAAGTACAGCGGATCAAATCAATGCGTTGATCAGTGCCCTGAGAATGCCAAGCATTTTCAGTTGAGAGGTAAAGTCCTCTCCCGATGAACAAAGACCAAACTCCATTGGAAAGAACAGATGGAGATGCACCTGGCTACACTTGGAATCTTCAATTGGCGCCAAACAACGAAAATGTAGAACGACTGGTGCGCGGTTGTAAACTCGGCTATTACCGTGTAAGCTGTGCCTACGGCAATAAAGAAGAAAAGAACAAGTTGGGATGGAAATACTTCTTATCAAGAACTATCCTTCAATACTAGTTTCAGGCTTTCAGACTATTTTAGCGTATTTAAGGCTAAGATTACTACCATCAAAGTAGCACTTGAACTACTGATCCGGAGACAGTTTAGTGGCTGGTTAAAGAATACCTAACATTACTATCAACGCAGACGGGTTACTTCAGGATAATACTAGTTTCGATAATAGACCCCACTGTCGTTGAAGTAAAAAAAGATCGGTGCTACATGGTTCTTTTGCGGATACCATTAGACGGCGCGAACTTCGAAGCGCTGGGTAACTATCTCAAGCTCAGCTTTCTTTGCGGGATCAACTGGATTTTTATAGAAAATATATTGGTATTTCTCTCAAGAAATTGTGGAGTAATGACATATACCATATAATATAACTGTGAAGAATTTGAAAGGTAAAATTTTGCTCTAACTATAAGCGGAGTGAGTCTATTCGCTGCGTTTAAATCCACAAACTCTCACATGTTTCGCCTGCTCTTAATTGTAAAAGACTACTTATCATTGAACACTTGAATGAAAAGTATAGGGTTTCAAGAAAACCCCAGCAAAAAAAAAAGAATAGAATAACAGTGAAACGTAAAGCTAAAAGCTTTAATCAAATAATCTCTATGAGAAAACTCTGATAATTACAAAAGAGAATTTTGTGCTAAGCACTTCGCTTATGTATACTCATACTCGTAAGTATACATATTTTCAGCAAACATTTGATAATGACAAAGGAAAGAATCCCTTAGACACACAACCATATATACTTATTATACAAGTATGTACATATCCCTAAAAGCTTTTAATGTGTAATCTGATGGATGTCAATTGCATAAAAAACAACTGACCAACAAAATAAATTAAGATAATACGGGGCATCTCACAATGAGTGAAGTCAAGAGTGGACCCAAATAGAACAAAAGACTGACAATCATGTGGCCGGCTACTTGTTGACACACAAGCAAGGCAAGCACAAAGCCACAGGATGGCGTGTGAGAAGAAAGAAGAGAGAGCAAATCAGTGATTGCATAACAGCTCTATATATACACACACATATATGTATATGTAGATATCTTACATATATATTATATATACCATTGGACGCATGGTGACCGGTGTGTGCGTGCAACTCTGCAAGAATTGACGGTTAATTAACTTTTGCTGATGCGTCAAGCAAAGTGCTCCGCCTTTGACTTGTTCGCCCACCTTTTAAATGTCGAATAATACTTCTCGGTAGTAAGTATGTCATTCTGGTCGAAGGACAATGGTGTTAACCAACAAATAGTAAGAGAACAAGATTGAAGAAATGCAAGTTTTTCGTAAGGCTGAAAAAAATAAATGCTTGCCAGTCACAAAGGAAATTGGAAGAAAGTAATTGCCACAACAGCAAACGGCAGCAGGTAAGTAGAGCCCATTGAAGAAGAAATATCGCATGTTGAGATTAAAGATAAAAGTTAAGTAAATGTTGCAAGTAAAGAAATGTGGTTTTAAGTAGTGGTAGAAAGGCGCTGATGTTGAAGAAAGAAACAGATTCTTTATGGTTTCAGCTTACAAAGAAAAATAAATGAACGCACTGGTTACTCCTCAGTATGCTTGCTCACATGCATTCTACTTGAAACAAGGAGAGCGGAAAACTTTCAGATTCTTCTGTGGGCTAATTTTTGAAATGCAACTGTTTTCTTTTCGAAAGCTTTCAATAAGCCATGAGGTAAGTTAGCATAAAGAGAAGGAAGAGATGCTCAATTTGCTAAAATAATAGATCTGAAAACTTTGATAAGCGCATTTGAAGATTATTTACGGTTAGAGTTGCCACATGTCCAAGTCCTTAAGCTAATTCAAATATTATTTTACATCAGAGCACCGTCGATGGACTTAAAACCTTTATTCAAAATCACAAACTTTTTCTACAGATATTTTTTAAACAGAGTTACCATATGGCTAAATATTGAAACTAAGTTATTTGTTATTCCTTTTAAAGCGCACTTTTGAATGTCATAGACCACTTCAGCCATATTTTTGATTAGAGTTGCCATCTCAAGAGTTAAAATTAATTTAGAAATTATTTATTTTAAAGAGAACGTATGATAGACGTAAATCACTTAATCAAACTCTAATTTTAAGAACTAAGTTTTACTAAACATTTGTGGCTAGAGTTGCCACATATCTAAGTTTTAACACTAATTCAAGTATTATTTATTTTGAAAACACTTTCGATCGACATAAATTAATTAATCAAACCCACTAATTTCAACTTTTGATATATCTTTAGATAGAGTTGCCACATGTATAAATCTTTGAAATTATTTAAATATTATTTATTCTAATGAGTCAATCGAAACTTGCTGACATAGATCAAAATCATGCATTTTTACTTCAGAAATTATTTAGTTTTTAGATATAATATCGGATAAAGCTGGCCTCTATCATAACTCATAAAACTTATTTTTATAGATAGCGAAAAAAATGTCTTGGTCCAACATTATTTAGCTTCCAACTGCCAAAGCAAATGCAAATATGAAATTGAAACTGAATATGTTATACATGCATATCTCAAATCCAGAATTTGACCAGCTTTTGAAATAGAGTTGCCATCTATCGACAAAACTAAAAGTATTATGAAATATTTGCTAAGCTCCAAACGATTCAAATAATACTCGATAAAATTTTTTGATAAATCTTTAAATAATAAATATTTTGAAATACACAGAGTTGCCAGCTGTAGAAAAAAATAAAACTAAAAATAATTTGTAATAAAATTGTTTTAGAATGTTTTCGATATTGAAAATTTTTAAATTACAAAATGTGCATATGCATTTTGGAAACGAGTTGCCAGCTTTTGGAAAAAGTAGAACTGAATATACCTTGGAATGTTTGTCAAGTGCGAAACGTTTCAAAAAATTATGGGGGAAATATTGCAAAGTCTTTAACTTAAAAGTATTTTGCAGCATAGTTGCCAAATATAGAAAATTAACTAATATTAAATATTTTGTAAAATAAAAGTGTGCAGTAAAGTATTCCAAAAAAGTTTAATTAGCCATATAATTTAATAGTTGCCATCCTTTGAAAAAGGTACAAAACTAATTATTAAAAAAAAAGTGAAAGATCTTTCACAAAGTTGCTGGGAAAATTTCAGGAAATCTTTAAAATAGTTATCTAATGAAGAAAGTTTCCGTTGGAACGTGTTCGATTAAAAAGAAAAATTAAAGGAAATTTTTAATTAAATTAGACAAATTTTTAATTATATATATGTATAATTGAACAGAGTTGCCAACTTTTGAACAAAAGCAAAACATTATTTATTAAAAGAAATTCGCAAGCCACAAGACTTCCTGAACGTTGCTAGGAAAATTTAGGGAAATCTTTAAAATAGATATGTTTTGGAAACGAGTTGCCATCTAACGAAAAAAGGCAGCACGAGACGTTTTGAAAAGTGTTTGGTTAAAAAAAAAATAAAAAAAAATTTTAATTCATTTTTAAAATCGTTTTAAAAAAATTTCAACTCTATCTTTTTAAAACCAAATTAAACATAAATTATTTAAAAATGTTAGCTCAGCACAAAACATTTTAGAAATCTGTTGGAAATATAATAAAATAATAATAAATATTTCGGAATTCTTCACATGGAGTTGCCATCTAACGAAAAAGTTAAAATACTTAAAAATTTAAATCCCAGCTCTAAATTTTTTTATATAATCTTTCAAACATTTTTAAATTAGATGCATTTTCAAATTAGCATTGTCAAAAAATAATTTCGGATAATGATTAGAAACTGCGTAATCGCTGTTTACGTCAACTAAGAAAAAGATGATTAGAAAACCTAAGATTTTTTAATAGAGTTGCCGCTCACACACTTATTTTGAATCGCATGATTTTGGATCATAAAAACGGCTAGAATTGCCACCTTTTTCGAAAAATAATTTCGGATAGTGAAAGGAAATTTTAAATTAATTGATTAAAGAATATTTAAAAGATAGAATAGATAATAATTGAAGAAGGTTTATGATTTTTAATAGAGTTGCCACTTACAGATATATTTTAATCCGCATAAATTTGGAAAAAATATTTGGTTAAAAAAATGAAACAAATATAAATAGTACCTACAAAAAATTTCAAATATTTTTAGTATATAGAAATTAGAAAATTATTTAATTTTAATTACTTTTTTCTATATAACAAAATACTGTATAATAAGGGGTATTCAACGATAACAATTTTAAAAATTTTAATTCTTAACGTAAAAAATACCCATTAATTATTTAAATTTCTTTATTCCAGGAATTTTAATAATCCGCGTACAATTTTCTAATAATTTATCCCTAATTACCCTTAATTTGTGATTTTATCTTAATGCGTGATTGCATGCAAATCTTGCAATTCGCTACAGTACATTAAGAAGATAATGAATGTAAGTAAAAAGAAAAAAGCAAAGAAAATAGACCAGGGGTTTTTCGAAAACACACAAAGAAAGCGTGCAGTACAAAAATGAATAAAAAAAACTCATAGAAAATGTGAAAAAGAAAACGCCCACACGAAATTAAAAGCACGGCTTATGAGCAAATCAAAAAGTAAATGCGATTGACAATTTTAATTTCTAACTAAAGCGAGAAGCAAGAGAGAAGAGAAGAAAAGTACGAATTGCGGCTTAAAGCAARCAAGCGTAACGCTCTTAAAATTAAATATAATGCAAATAAGAGGAAGGCAAAAGATTTATATTGTAATAAATGTTTGAAAATCAGCAATTGCCGTAGCGAATTGGTGCGCTGAGGAGGGGAAGGAGCGGTAACACAGTAGAGTAGAGAGATATTCAAATAGAGGGACTTACGCTGCTGCTTTTCGAATGGCCACTGGCAGCAATCGACAATGCAGACAAATAAAATAATTTGCCAAAGCAGCAAATTTTATGGCTTTTGTTGTAATTTTGATTGTTGTGTGGCAAGCAATTGTATATTCATTTATGTGGAAGCTAGTGCATGCAAGGAGTAGAGAAAGAGAACTGATGTAAGAGCAAGAGCATGGCAAAGGTATTAAACAAACGTAATACATATGTATAATATATGATTTTAATAACAGCAACAACAACAATTATGCCAGTCAATAAAAGCAACAAACATTAAGCAAACATCACCGGCTTTGCAAGACTCGCATGTGAACATTAAATAAATTTATATTACAAAAACAACCGTCAGGCATATGCAAGTTGTATGTAGAAATTACAAGAACGAAAGATCAGCAACAAAAATGCTTATAACAAGTGCAACGTAGAAAACTACATATTTGAAAAATTAAAATGTTCTTTGTTGCTCAATTTAAAGTGAAGCCGAACAACGACTGCGCTGTGAACGCCAACGTCAGCTGCTGCAGCAAACAGCCAGTAATGGCAATAGACGTTAGAGTGTTGACAGTGGACCTGCAGGGAAAACAGAGCATATTTTTTACAGCATAATCGACTGCCATAATAATAGATATACCAAGAAATTTTTTTTTATCGTTTGTTTATGTTAAAACAGTTGGCTACGCAAAAAATAATATTTAGTTATTTCAGATTTTTAAATAATATTACGTATTCTCTTATCGTCATTTAATTTTTAGATTAAAAAAAATTTTTAATTTAAAAAAGGTGGCACCACCCAAAATTTTTTTTTGCTAAAATTCATTCCTAAAAAAAATAATTAATAAATTCTCCCAAATATACTTTATATTTTAAAACAGTAATGTTCAAAATAATATTTAGCTGTTATATATTTTTAAATAACATTAAATTTTCTCCTATCTTTATTTAATTTTTAGCTTTAAGCAAAAAATTTAATTTAAAAAAATTGGACCGATTTTTTCATTTATGCATAAGCTGAAGCACTCAAATATAATAAATAGCAGTAAATTCTAGTAAAAAGCTTTCTTTTTTAAAATAGGTGGCCACCCCCAACATTAAATACTACTACAATTTATTCTTAAAATAATAAAAAAATTCTCCCAAATGCCTTTTATTTTTCAAAATAGGTGACAACGCCTAAAATAATATTTTGCTAGAATTAATTCCTAAATAATATTAATCTGCTGTCTTCTAACTTTGAAGTAAAACATTTAAAATTTAAAAAAGGTGGCAACCACACTTATATTTGCGCATAATTTAAAACCTACCAAATGTCTTAAAAAAACGTATATACATACATATATGTACCTACTTCTTTTCATTATTTCATTTAAGATTTATAAATTGAATAAAGGTGGCAATGTTTCCACTTACGTCTAAATATAAACTTTCAAAAAAGTATAAATAAAACTGACGTCTCTTATAAGTGTCTTATAGTTTTGCTGTTAAAAATCAGAAATTGAACAAAGGTGGCAACCACATTTCCACTTATACTAAAAATAAAGCTGTCAATCTTAGGTAACGCTAACTTTTTTTATAAAAATATTATTTTATATTCCAACTTTTAGATTAAAAGTAAAAAAGTGGCAAGCAAGTTTCCACTTATACTCAAATTAAAGCTTTCAAAAACGTTTATGTTTTTAATATATAAATTTAAAAGTTGGTTTAAAAAATATTTAAATTGAATAAAGGCGGTAACCACATTCTCACTTAAGCTTGATTTATAGTTTTTTAAAGCTAAAAAAAATTAACACACTGTAAAATTGTTGATATCTAATCATTTTTGATTATATTCCGTTGGTTACCAGTCATTATTTGGGTGCTTTGTTAAAGCAGTTGATTTATATTCGATCTATTTAAAGACTTTCATAACTAGATCTAAAGAATTGCGAACGTCTGAATCAGTAGAACCATCAGTAACATAACTGATATACGGATTAAAGGTCTATGAATTCGATAGCATCTTTCCATCCAGATATATAATTACTAGTGAGTATCCCTTTCAGACCAAATATGTTCCCAGAGAGAAGAAGGGCTTGAATTAAATTACTATATAGAATCTATATTATAGATGCCTGAATAAAGTAGGACAGAATTAGAAAAGGCCAATATAACTTTAGTCCGAACACATATCTGAACGGAAAGCTCACTAATTTTGACTTCATACCGGATCACTTGAATCGTGGAGTCGCCAAACCGAACTCTGGCTCAGTAGATTTACGGCTCCGGAGTGCAGTCTTCTAACCAGAAAGCCTAACCTCGCTATCAATAGCATTGATTGGCTTGGTAATAAGACTGGTATGGGAACCAGGCCACAGTGGAATCACCGGAAACTGTAACATAGATGAGCTGGCATCAACGTACCCTAAAACCGCTATCATTAGATAGGGAGCGGGTAGGTGCTCCCGTATCCTCTTGTGATTTATTACTAGATAGCTGGGCTTCGCGGAATCTTGGCCAACGCTGGGCCACCATCACTACATGCGCTGTCACAAACGCCGTTCGGCCAAAGACCGAGAGATTTAGTGATCTCTTTGCCCTCAGTAAAGCTAGCATCGCCCTAGTTTTGGGGCTTTTAATGGGTCATTGTCCTATTGGCGTCCACGCAATAAGGCTGGGAATCCTACCAGGCGTCATATGCAGCAGCTGTAAGGAAGAAGATGAGGAAGAAAGAACTCAACACGTCCTTCTTGACCGTTTGGGAGGTCAAGGCTTAAAGACTTGTGCGATCTTTGATCTTCCATCGAACCTCAGCTTACCTAAACTTTACCGAAAAATGGAAGATGAGATTCAAGGATTGGTCAATAGTATGTATGTTTTAGAACAGCCTTCGTCAGCACAAAATAATTATTGCACTGTAGTGCATGGACTTGACCCAATATACCAAAAAAATATTGATGCATCCTAGTGAACCTCGCAGTGATGTATCACATGAAAACTTCATGAAAGTTACACAATCCTTGAAGGTTATTTTGTAGTAACAAGTGCTTTGTTTGAACCACGAGAACTTTACAACTTTTCCTAACGAGCAGCTACAAAGACGACAGCACCGTTAAACTGCCTTCAACTATTTGAACATAATAATGCTGGCAAAATATTAAATATTATATATATACATAAATGCTTGCTTCGACCACCCGTATCACTTACCAGTTGCCCGTTAGGCAACAGAAACACACAAATATATACCGACAAAAGTATATGTATAAAGGAAAATAGTTTCTTTTTTTTTTTTCTTTTTTTGGTTTTTTGAAATCATGTGGGCAGGTATTGTCTCAACTTGCATTCGAGTTTTGTCGTTTGTCCGCTTGCATACTATATATACCAATGTATATCAACTTACTGCTTTGTTGCTCACCTTACCTTCCCCCGCGCGCTCACTTTATCGACCCTGTCCGTTTACCTTGAGGGGTCTCAGCCGACAGGTAGCGCTAGTTACTTTACACACGGTACAGTTCCATGGTTCTTTGCTATTTTAGTTGACCGCCTTGTCGACCTTCTGTCAGTTCGGTTAGTTCGTTTTGTAGTAAATTACAAAAAAACAAGAACGCATAAAAACTAGACTATGTGCAAATACATGAAAATAAGTTGGTACACAAAGTGAACGAGTAGAAAAAGGCATCGAAGACAAAAGTAGCATAAGGTTGCTTCGAGCTGCTCTTTATGCCGTCGCCTCTTGCATCACGGAAATCGAGTTGAAAGCATGGAAAAACCACTGTCACTGATACTCTAGTCTAGCTTCGTTTAGCGTCACAGTTTCTTTGGTAGTCTGCGCATTGGCCGTACCGTTTTTCAAGTTGATTTCTAATTTGTTGATTGTTGCTTTCATGGTAAATATTGGCCTTTCATTGTAGCTAAGTGCATAGTTTCATACAGAAATGCAAGTATATTTTACCACTGCTATTGGTATCTATACATACTTGTATATTTATGAGGATGCACAGTATATTTAAAGCTTTCGAGGTTATGCAAGGTTGGGAAAATGCCTCCAATTTAAATCCAAAAACTATCTCAGGAGCATATTTTGTTATTGCGTACGGTTTCTATGAGTAAATTATAAAAGTGTAAACCAATACTCTACCTCTTTTGAATGAATGTCGATTCTGCCCTTACTTAACCTTTAACCTCCGTTATATGAAAGTTGGTTGCCTTATATATTACAAGATTACAGAACAAAAAAAAATTTAGTCATCGAAAATAACTTCATTGCTTTCAGAATATTCTCCAGTAAGATCTTTATCTTAGCAGAGATATATTTCTTTTCAGCACTTGGCACGATTTCATAGATGTGTTTCGAATCACCGGTATCGTACTTTCTTAGCATTTCTCTCGACGAGCCCTTTTTTAGCAATCGACAAATTGTCTGGACTCCAATGTAAACAAATATTTTTTACAGTAAAATGTACAAACAAAAATTGATTTCCGACGACCTTCACGAAATTCGTCTTAGAGTGATCCATGGCCTTGACTAAATTTACCATACCACTGGCCTTTGATGGAGTTAATCCGCGACGAAAGTTGTAATTTATAATGTTTTAAGTTACTGTAATCAATAAAAAGTAGTGTGCCTAAGAGCGTTCAAGAATGGAGTAAACCGTTTAACCCGAAAAACCAGGACAACAAGAACTCCCATTAATTGTTAACGTCTTTCAATAATTTTAAATATTCTCTTCGACGAGGTATCAGCGTACTATCATCTGTAAGCCAGTGACTTCAGTTTTTCCCAAGAAAATGAGTCGGCGGTGTTCGGAATCGAGAATACACCTTTCTAAATGCTGCAATAGCGTTAGTAGCAAGAAAATTCAATGATGGGACATCATCTCAAAACCTTTTAAAAAGTCTTCAACCTTCTTAGATATTCCAATAGTGCGAAAAAATTTTAGCATCAGCAGATCGCAACGTAGGTTCTAACGAAATGAGGATTATTTAACCGCACTGTAAGTATATATGGTATAGAAATGAAGCTCTGGCGATTCCACTAATAAGAATAGAGTAACAGTCCAAAGTTAAAGCGGATAAGCTCAATATGTATAAAACAAATTCGGCTGAACTAAAACTTCAAAGGATCTCTAACATTCGTAAGCAGAATTACTTTCACACGAAGGCATTTGAAAGTACGTGAACACCTTTAATATGAGTTAGTCATAATATGGAGTGTATTTACAGTACTTCAGCACAAAATGAGTCTGGGCGTTATGGTCACAGACTTAAGAGCAAGATTTTTCAACAGCGTTAGAGGCAAGGCCAATATTTTGACCCTCTAATGGTTAATCAAAAACTCATCACCTTCAAATTAAAGCTTTTTAATTTTATCAGCACATGGTAATGCTGAGCTCAGGCTACAACCGGAGTCACAGCTGACGAATAGTGAAAGGCGCCCCAACCAAGAGCTGCAAGAGAGGAGGGTGGCGTGGCTTAAAACGTCTCATGCGCCCAATGAACCTTCGTCGAAGAGACGAAAAGATGCCCCATCGGGGTTGCGACGAGGCAACAATACAGCGAACAGCATCAAATGTGCACAGACGTCGCCGATTGCCCTAAGCAAGCGCCCATCAGAATTGAGGCTATTATTGAATTGAGATTCTGATTATAGTATACTGGAAACCCAAAACGGATCAGTTTAACAAAAGGCTGGTGAGGGCATTATTATGTTACCTACGTAGATAAGAGTGACATCTTACCGAAATAGCTGGCAGGTTAATACTCTTCTCTTCTCCGTCTCATTAAAACCTTGGCAGGTCTTCAAGTACGTACAATGCATGTCGCCATAATTCTTTGACCGCACAGGTTCAGTTGAGACGAGCTCCTGATTTGTGCCCGAAACTGGTTTTGAATATAATTTCCCAAACAGATTTGTGTCAACCTTCGTGGGGCTTCCCTGAAGGCATAGATAATCCACGGGGTTCATAAAGATATTGAGTCGATTTAGCCACGTTCGCTTGTCTGGGCATACCCGAACTAGTTCCTTAGTTTTTGAGATATATATCTACAATTATGTACACATTCCTTTCTCTCCAAGTAGCTGAAACTGCCGGTATTGGATGACTATAGCATATATCTACCATACGGAATGAGCAATCGACATAAGGTCCTTGCACGGGGGACCTGTTTTTGTTGTGGTATCTGCAGGAAATTGAGTGAGTAAGTCATTTTCCAAAGCAACGATACAGTATGTGAAGAAATTTTTCAGATCGGACAACTATTGCATAAGGCTACCATACAAACTCAACAATCAGCATGAAGTCTTTGTATGGAAAAGTTTTCTGTATGACAAAATATATCACGAAATCGGGCCTAGCTTGCTGTCCAGGGCAGCCGTATAACATTCAAAGAAAATGATCTGATCAGACCACTAAAAAATTTATTAAAATTTTTTTCATGTAACAAATTATCTTCAAGAAATTTGGCAAATTGTCTGATAAATTAAGATAAAGATCTTTTTGTACCCTTTTATATAATCATTCAACAACTAAAATGACACACACCCTATATGCGTGATATTAAATTATTCATTGTACAATGTTGCATTTGATTGACCACGGCGCGTTAAAAAAAAAACAATTTTCGAAAATAATTCACTCTCACTGCAATTCACTTTTTGCGCAAACAGTTTGCGCAACCCATGCCCACAAACAAATAACGCAAAACCCGTTTGAATAAAAGCAAGCTGAGTTAACAGAATGAGCAGAGGAAAAAGATGCGAATGGAGGGGAAATACATAAATAAAAGAAACAATAAAATATTCGCAGCAAAGTAATTAATAATTCATAAGACTGCAAGTAGACGAAATCAATCATATTTTTTCCCAACATTATGCTATATATTTTTTTGCTACTATTGTTATTGTTGCTTTGGTGAAGAATTCGCGCATTGTGTGTGGCAAATAAAATAACATAAATAATAATGGCAATAAAAATGGTAACCGTGTGCTAAATATATAAGTTACCTTGTATACTCTGTAGGAAAAAATTAAGTTGAAAAAAGGAAATATTTTTGTGGGTGCAAGTGCATGTTTTTTTCGAGAAATGTAACTCATTTTGTGGTACATTTTTTTTTCTTGCAACAACTTGCAAAGTTTGTAAATTTTCCTACAGGGTCTTCAATTTTTTTTTTTATATACATAAATATAGTACATGCGTAAGGCATTTATATTTATTAACATACCCAAATGTTGCCGCTTCGTATGTTGCTAACGTTTTTCGCTATAATTGTTGTTGCGTTTGCCACCGCCGTTGTAATTCGCGTTATTAGTGTTGTATATGTATGTGGTTGTTGTTGCTTTGGTCTTACTTTTTGTTGTGGTTGATTGGTGGCCAGCTAAGCGCTCGCAAATCCTTGGCAAATTCACTCCAAAATTAATGTTGCAAGCAGCAAACCGTGCGCCAAAAAATATACATGCGTGTGTGTGTATATATATACATATGTGTGTGGCAGTCTGCTTGCTCGAATTACATATATTACTTTTGTAATTAATTAGCTTTTTTCACTTTTTCAAATAATACTTTTTGCTGGATGACACCGAAATTTGTTGCCACACTTCCGACGGCTTTATGCGCTTAACGGTTTATTTTTTATTTATTACTTTATAAATTTTTTATTTGCTTTGTGTACACTTTTTGCCACAATTTTATTAGTCACGAGTGTGTATTTGTTTTAAAATTTTCACAATTTTGCGGGATGGAAACTAAAAAATACAAATATAAATTAAAAATGTGTTAATTTGTTAGGAGATATTGTCCACAAGGGGATAATAAAATAGCATTTGGTTTCAACAAATCAAAGGCAAATACGCCGGTATACATCCATACACTGCAAAAAATT
>NW_017537656.1:1213577-1214715 GCF_001853355.1 Bactrocera latifrons | reverse complement strand
ATATTTCCAGAAATGTAAAAAATAATATTTATTAAAAGCTGAACGAATTCCGAACCCTTTTAAAGCAACTAAGTGGCTTCCACAATGCTCTGGCAACAACTTTTTTACACTTATTAAAGAAAAAAATTACCCTTCTGAAAATATTTCCACATATTTATAATTTTAAAATTTGTAAACACAAAAACAACTTAATTTACTGCACAAACTAACACTCAACCAGTTTGCATATTAATTACTAGAAAATTTTAGATATGTATAAATATTTAATGACGTGCAAATTTATAATGAAGTACAATATTTTTTCAATTAACCGCAAAAAAATATTGAAAAAATGCATAAATATAATAAAAATACATACGTGAATAAGCAAAAAATAAATGCAATGAAAACATGTCTTGGCATCAATATCAGTCATTGTGGTAATAAATTACTTAATTAAAAATGCATATGCACTCAATTAACTCCCATAAATAATGATATACTGCGTAGTTATTTTATAGACTATATGTACAAATACGAACATTGTACATAATATATATATACACATATATTATAAATATGTATAAATTAAAATACATTCATATTTAAAAAAAAAAAAATATTTTCTATTTTCTTATTTTATGAAATGCATTTGATTTCACAATTGTTTATTTGTATAATATCGACCAAACGGAAGTTTTGAAATTCTTATATATATTATAAACAGAACGCAATTCGTAAAAAGTTAACTTTTGTAGCGATAACAACGAAGAAAAGCACATAATCAGACATTGAGAAAACGCTGTAAATCTCATCTAACAATACATTCACTTCACGACTCAAATTCGAGTTTCACTGCCATTTAGGAGTTTACTTATTTTACCATACTCAATATTTTCTTACAACTTCAAAATCGTTTTGTCTGCTGATTTTAGCCACTCAAGTGAAAATTTTGATAATATCGTTGACTATTTCAAATGAAATTTTGTAGACATTCTATTCTCGCAAGAAGCTGCTGATTTGGAAGCTCGGAAATCAAAGTTAAGTCCTGTTTGGAAAACCTTCCTATTTGAGAAAATACTTCCACGAACTTTAGCATGGGTTACTCTTTAAGTCAGTGTTACAATCTCCGAGCAAAATGTGCACCCCTTTTTTTCCT
>NW_017537656.1:1210262-1213212 GCF_001853355.1 Bactrocera latifrons | reverse complement strand
TTTAAACATTTATAATATGATTTATTTCAGCCGCAACATATATGGGGAGTCGATAAAGTCCTTCCACATTTCTAATCAAACTTCAGCTTTTTTTATATTTACATAAAGAAATAAACAAATATGTACCATTTTGGTATAATACTTTTTGCAATTTTTCCGCTAGAGACATTATTCTTTCAGTGTAAAACTTCCATCAGTGTAAATCAAATTTTCCAGAACGGAAGCGAGCGAACCGTTGTTGTGCTACACGAACTGATACAGCATCGTCTCCGTTACTTCACAAATATCATTGGGGCTTGCATGACACTCTTCACTTTTTTATACAAACATTTCAAAATATTACGAATTTCTTCATTATTTTTACTAATTTCTGTAATTTTTTTTAACTTCCCCGAATTGATTTTGTTTGTTAAATGCTTAAAATCTCACCTTTTCAAAACTATATGATATGACACAGGAGATATACGGCTGCCACAAGATATATTGATTCGAAAAGACTTTATCGACTACCAATATATTTTAAGCATATTTGAAACAACTTTAGTTGCGATTTTTTATTTAAACGTAGAAATTTAATTTTTACTTGTAACCTTTTTATAAGTAGAATTATTTTTTATACCTTTTACTATGACTATTTTTTTTAATTGATATTTTTACTTTTTCATTGCAAACTAATTTATTTTCTTCTTAAAATGCTTATAATTTTTTATGACCGTTTTTTTCTATTTTGTAATAAAAAATAGTTCTTAAAATTATATTATCAAAACTTTAATTACACACCGACACAAAGTTCTATTTTCGTTATTCCAGTTTTTTAAGTATATTTTAATTTTCGATTTGATTTGCTGACTAAAAAAGCATCCGAAATTGTATATAGAAAGAAAAAATATTTAATTATTCATCAATATTTATTTTGTCCGATGCAATGCACTTATGCCAACGATTTTTCTATTTCTGAAAACACTTTCCACTTTTTGGAATCGCCTTAAGCCTCTTCAGCGAATTTTATCTCTTCGATGGACTAAAAACGGGTACCACGGAGCGGCAATTTCAGTTTAGGGAACAAGAAAAATTCACAGGGCCAAATTTGGTTAAAACGATGGTTGATCGATGGTATTCACTGCATTTTTGGCTTTAAACTCAGTCACAATAGTACACTTTTTGAAAAAAAATCAGCTTTATCGACGAGTCGAACAAGAACGCGTTTCGTACACAAAATATTCACCAAAATCATTCGAGCAAACTCGCGAGAGATGAAAAGCTCTATTATTATATCTGTAACACTTGCCTGACGATTTTCAAGTACCAAGAGTGAAGGATCATTTTTACATTTGCATCAGTTCAAAAGCGAGGCATGTATTCAACGATCTCTCGACCGTTTGTAAAGGCTTTGTAGCACTCGAAGGCTTGTGTTTTTGAATCACAGTGAGACTTTACAAAATTTTAGACAAATTCTTTGCTTGATATTTTTATCCATTGTAAAAATCACAACGCACTACTGAGATGTACCGATGTGCTGCTGTAAACAAACTGTTTAACAGAACGCGCTCATATTTAGCATAGTAATCAAGGACAGTCCAACTACTTAGCAAGAGTCTTTTTTCTTTGAAATAACATTTAGCCGGGAAATATAATAACAATTTCCGAGTGCTTTTTTGTCACAATGTACATTTATTTATCTTACTTTCTTTTTAATGTGCTCTTTTTTATATTTTTTTTAATGATAAGTTACGTTTATTGTTTTAGTAACTACGTTGTAAGCTTCTTTATTAAAAATTAAAAATATTTTTAAGTACATATTAAACAAATTTGTTTATTATATTTGTATAATATTAAATACTGTTATTTTGGTTTGCTTTAATCATTCGTTTTTAAATACGCTTATTTTGATTTTGTATACAATATACACACATAAGGACTGTACCGAAAAGAAACTGCACACTACGTTTTATTTGTAACGAAATTGACATAGTTGTTATTCAACAAAGACAAAGTGGAATGAGCGTATCGGGTCATAATAATGTTGTTTCTTATAAATTGGTATAAGACGATGGCTTAGAGTGTTCTTAAGGCCGCAGCAACAAACAGCCTGTCAGATGAATATTTTCCCGCAAAGTTTCTATTTCAATTGTTGACAATGACTGGTTGACACTACCATCTTTTGATTTCGTTTAGAAGCGGGGACCTTGTAATGTTCTTGAGTCCATTTTTACATACATATATCCATTATAATACACTCAACATAATATTTTGGCAAACAATTGTACAAATTCCGTAGCCTTTTGTTTTTGATACGTTTTCAAATTATTTCTCTGCTTATTTTTGTTGTCTTTCAACCATATTAGCACTAGTTTTGAGCTTTTTTTGCCAAATCGTGCACAGACTTTGGTTTATTTTGGTTCATTAAGACCAACACTTTTGGCTTCAAGATTTGGATCACTAGAGCCTTTTTTTACCCACTCTTTGATAAATCTTTTAGAGAGCAGGTTTCTTTGACCTGTATTACAATATTTTTCACACCTTTAACACTGACTTCAAACCGTTTTGCTAGCTTTATGTATGAAATGATTTTTTCGATGCAGTAATTGTGTACAATTTGCTTACGCACGTGCGCTTTGATACGAGGCATAGAGAAAATGATAATACAAATTACGGAGAAAGAAAAAACAATAGAAACAGAACTGATCACACTATGTAACCGTACTTACTACCAAGTGTTTACATGGCTACTTCATGAGAAATATTGAATTGAAGGTGTGCAGTTTCTTTTTGGTACAGTCCTTATGTACTATATATACATTTATATATTTTATTACTCATACATTTTTTCGAAAACACAATTTCAATAAGCATATTTATTTCTCAATTCTTTTGTCTAATACTTGATTTTATTTATTCTTTTACGCACTTGTATTTTTACATTATTTTTCATAAATTTATTTAAAAGCAT
>NW_017537656.1:1181750-1208737 GCF_001853355.1 Bactrocera latifrons | reverse complement strand
TTATATAAAACGATTTGACTAATTTTCATACAAAAATTTAAGTAAGCAAAAAAAAAAACAAATTATCACTCCGCAAACACACACTATACTTTATCTAGCATACTACTTTGCATTAGAACATGATTTCAAAATTCGATTATTTCATTAACAAAAAATCCACTTGCAACACCAACACAACACGCAGAACAGCTGAAATTCAGTGAGCAACAGTAAACCAGTAATTTCTGCAATCGATACTTTGGCCATAGACAAACAAAACCATACAAAAAGAAAACAACAAACTTAGAATGAATTGTTTTTAGTTTTCATTTATTTTTAACACATTGCTTGTTGTTGTCATTGTTGCGCGCTGTTCTTGACTTGGCTTGACTGCTTTGTCGCTGCGCTCGCTGGTTTAGTGGTCAGTTAAGTTCCCAAAGTCGCGCCACCAACAGAACAAAATCGCAATAACAACGGCTACAAAAATAACAACAACAAAGACAGTAAACAGCGGCAGCCACAACATAGCAGTCAAGCACGAATCCACCTGCAACCGCAGCAATGCCATCAACTGTTTACCAACAGCTTAAGTAGAACCACGCAATGCCAAACAAATACTAATGCACGTGACAACAATAAAAAATACGCGCGCATACTCATAGCCAAAGCAAACACGCACACTAATGTAAATGCAAATAAGAATTTATATAAACAAAAGCCACAACACACACATATATATATATATATGCATATGTTTGCAGTTGTGGTTGATGGAAATAAGAACAAAGGCGGTAGCGGCAATGACGGGCATTGCAGCAGACGTAGGGTAAATGGGAGGGGAGTGGCTGCGTTGATATCACACCTTCAACGACAAGTAATGTTATTGTTGTTGTTGCAATTAGTTTCGCAAACATGAGAAAAAAAACCTAAAATGCATTTGCTAATGTTGCCACAATATTAACTGGCATTGCTGTTGTTGTTGTATTGCTTGCCTTGCGCCACTAGCCGCTATTATACAATAATATATATAAATATATACATATGTATGTATGTAACTCCGTGTAAGTATTAATTTTCAATATTATGACTATATTTTGTTGTTGTTGTTACTTTATTTACCCGCTATTTATTTCTTGTACATTTTTTTTTTTTTATTTTCTTACTTTTCGCACTTCACGTTGCACCAATTTCCGTTTGCCACTTTTCAAACGCTTATTGTTGTTGTAGTTGTTGCTCGTATTTATTATGCGTTATTTTCACACTTTACTAACAGTTTTTTTTCGTTGGCTGTATTTATTTTGTTGTTGCACTTAAGCACCTACTAGCTGTTTTTGTTGTTTTCTTTTCGTTAGCCACACGCAGTGTTTGGCTTTTATTTAACCGCTTTAAATTTCGACTTTATTCAACCGTTATTGTTGTTTTTGTTGCTCTTGCAAAGTAGCTAATTTCCCAACTCTTATTTGTTGCTTAACTGCTTGTGCTGCTGTTAACACGACGAAGCACGAATTGCGACTGAAGTCTCAACGAATAGTTGCTTGTGATTTTATTAACTAAAATGCTCGGCGCAGAGTTGCCATGTTGCGTTCTGGTGAAGTTGAAATTCATGTTACGTATACGCAACAACATGTGCTGGCTTGTGTGAGGTCGGAAAGCGAAGGCATGCATGAGCGCTTGTTGGCTGTTGACTTTTAGCAGGGTGTGTAGCTAGTTGCTGAGCGTGAGTGTGCTTAATGGGTGGTGGTAAATGTTTGCTGAGAGCGGCGCCTAAAGTGACTGATGTTTGACTGGTTACAAACGGATGTAACCTTAAAAAATATAGTTCAATGGAGCTGGTAGTCTGAAACGGCTTAGTTAAGATGAGAGATAAGACGTAAATTTTTCTTTTTTCGTTCCATTCACTAATTTATTCGCTGTTGCCAATGCGCAAAGAACAATGAATCTCCCACAGAACCTTTCTCTCAAAAACTCGTAACGACCATCCATAAGGTAAGGCATGGACGATACCTCTGCACCATAAAGCAGGTCGGGAATAATAAGTGACTTATAGAGTTTGGTCTTTGTTCGTCAAGAGAGGGTTTTACTTCTCAATTGCCTACTCAGTCCGAAGTAGCAGCTGTTGGCAAAAGTTATTCGGCGTTGAATTTCCATACTGACATTGTTATTGGTGTTAATGCTACGCTTCCAAGATAGATGAAATTATCTACAACTCCAAAGTTATGTCTGTCAACAGTGACGTTGGAGTGTGAAGATGGGAGTGGTTCGTGGCTGCCCGCAGAGTTCCAGGTGTGGTTGAAATATTAGGAATTTATGATATCCCCTCTGCTTGGGCGCAGTGATTGGGGTCTCGGACGTTGTGCTGTTCGCACCATTTATGCTGTCTTGTTCATGGCCTGTGCCACTTATGGATCCGTTGTATGTTGGGAAGCAGCTGCGACAGTCCCCTCTTGATATGCAGGTTTTGTTGGGTGCACACCCTCTTGATTTGATTGTCATACAGCGTGAATTGTTTAGGCAGTGCGGTTTAATTGAGAATTAGGGTTAGATTCTTGTATGAATGGTGTGTGCGTGTAATGTGAACTGGTAGAGTCCAGTAATCACTAGTCCAGAGCAGTATGGTAGCTCAACTGGTAATAGTTTTGCCAACGAGGTCTGACCGGAGACTTAATTCTGGTACCACGGGGAGCAGGAGCCCTTGGAGTTCGCTCCAACCTGCTCATGTTAACCGCCCCCTTAGGGAGTATCGTGGTGGCTGTGGTTAAAACCCTTTCTCGCATGCGAGATACTTTGTCATTTAAATATGCCGTTGTGTTGCAACCAGACCCAAAGTACGACAGAGGTTTTAGATGTGCCTCGATTCCTAACAGTTAGGTTGTATGTCCATTCTACACTGCCAATTGGTACGGGTAATTCGCGATGCTTTTGAGCGCGGTGGGATACGACAGTCATCTCGAGTGCGATGACTGTTTGTTTGATAACGGGAGATATTTAGTCTTGCCTCGTTCACTACCAGACTCATTTACTATGCTTCGATAGGGAGCCGGCTTGCCTGAAACATCGTTTGGCATCGAATGGATCAGAGAGGCCCTTCCCGATCCTGACAGAGTTTTGGAGGATACCAAATTCAGACATCGCGGCATAAAGGCAGCTTCTTTTCGTCAAAAGCAGCTTTAAAATAGGCAAAGAAGTGGTGTGTGTCAAACAATTTTCATCGGTCTTTTTCACGATTTGGTAAATATCTTGTCAGTGGTTGATTTCCCAGGCCTGACCACACACTGATAAGTTCTACATTATGTACAGTAAAGTGAAAGAATCTGATGGAATATACTAAATTATGTAGCATAGAAGGTTGGCACAGTTGTATTCGATTTCAATTTTCGCACTGTAAGATAAGAACAACAGGATTATAACTATCACGCACCGAATTTGATTAAAATTGATTAAGTAGTAGTAGATGGCGCCACTTCCCTTGTCCAATTTTGAAACCAATCCCAATTGAGCTATTTTGTGTCATCTTTACTGTAAAATTGTTATATAACATATATCTAACTCCGTTAGGTGAACAAACTATTATAGTCTGTGACAACATTTTCTGATAGTAAAAAACGCAACAACAGACATATATATACAAATGTTTACATTAAATACGACAACATTTATGGTGAACAAAAAATTTGTGTTAAAAACCTTCTGTCTAAAACCAAAGGCAGTGACCTACAAATCTATGAAAATACAGTTCAAACCAGTTCTGCCAATTAAAACGCAATGAAGGCTATTACAATTACAATTTTCACAATGTACATATATGTATTATATATACATATGTTTATAATACACGACTGCTGGCAGAAATGCATTTTTGCGTTAGATTCTTAAATAAGTGGCGTATTTTATTTATTACTTTTATATATATATATATTTTTTTTTCATTTATTTTTTTAATATTTTTTTTATTATTTTTTTACAAAGAAATTTACATATTTTTATTTTTTAATCCGTTCGATTTAAATCTCGTTATGATTACTAAGTAAATCACAATCACCGCAATTCAAAGTCATGGTCAAGGTTGTCGCTGATGCCCAATAACACAGAAACCCAAAAAGTACAAAAGCCTACATTCAAATGGATTTTATATAATATATAAATATATCAGCACAAGTATTGATAAACATGTAAAAGCAGCTAAACAATTATATTTCTTTAAGCAGCTGATTTGAATATTAATCGTTTGCTAGAAGTACTTGTTTTAAACAGCAATCCGACGCGTTGAATCGAACTATTACGCAGTGATTTGGTGATTGTCATGAAAAGGTAAGAAGTTCAGCGAGAGTTTCGAAATGTTTTTAAGATATTTAATCTGTAATTTATGTAAAATCAAACTCACATGAATAAAAAGATCATAAATGCAACACTGTGGCTATGAGCCACCAAATACGGGACCTTACAAGTCTCATTTAATGATTGAGGATCGTCTTTAGTCCTGACATCTTTCTTTGATCTGTTTCGCCACTATGAACACACTTCTAAAGATTTGGAAACTGGTGAAGCTGGTGTTTAATTTTTTATGGTTTAGATATATTAATTTCCCTTCACTACACGCATTTTTCATATCGGTATCGTCTCATATCATTCCTTGTATTTTATTTATAAACTAAGCCGAAGGCCCTGGCAGCCAGTGCTTTAGCTCACAAGTGAGGTAATTATTTATAATTGTTTCTCTTTTAWATAAATAAAAATAAAAAAATAAAAATATTTATAAGCTAGAGCGTGGCCGTCTCTCCTAGGTAAAGTGTGTTTCCGAAAGCAGACTAAATAGTTCTCCAATTTCATCGGTAAGTTTACATGGCAGCCATGTGATATACAAGTATAAGTACGATCTGAAGAATATCTTGTTAAATGAAAAGAATTCCAACAATAACTTAATTTAGATTGGCCAGTTTGTCCGGTAGCTATCCTTTGTTTTATGGCAGACCCATCTGTTTTACTTGTTTAAAAGATTCTTGCAATTTCAAGCGCATGAGTCAATTATTTCGAGCCTACGCAAAGGTAATGCAGGCTGCTCACGGTTCAACCTCTATCCCCATTCCTCAGATATCCCAATGAAGTAGGATGACAGTAATCTACGCTTCCGAAAAATGCTCTCCACGGTGCACGGTCCAAAAGCATGTCGAACGACCACCACGCCAGTATACCGGTGCCCTCTACGGCTGCATAACGCTTTCTTTTCTTAGACAAATGCATTTTTCCGAAAAGGAAGAAGTCGCACGGCGCCATATCAGGTGAATACGGGGAGAGGTTAATGGTTAAAATGAGATTTTTGGTCAAATAATCGGTCACAAACGTCGATCGATGATACGGCGCATTATCGTGCAGCAAACGCCAACTTTCATCTTCGCGATATTCGAGCAAACACCTTTCGTAAGCCCAAATGTTCAGTCAAAATGCGATAAATCGATGTTTTAAAGGTTTCCAATACCATTTCCATGAATTTCAATGTTGATTTTGGCTGATTTTTGATGAATTCACGCACAGTTTCGATCGAATTTCCGGTGATCACGGATTTTGATTGACCCACATGTTGATCGCCATTTATGTCTTCACGACCACTTTGAAAACGTTGAAACATCTCGTGCACTTTGCTACGGATTAGGCAATCATCGCCGTAACTTGTTTCATCAATTGAAATGTTTCGGTAAAAGCTTTACCAATTTTAAAACAAAATTTAATATTGATTCTTTGTTCGAAGCTAGTTTTCGCACCGATAACACAAACATACTGACAATGAAATAAATTCACTTCCAATCAATGAAATGTCATGAAATTCTCACTGGACAATCGATAAAGATAGTAGATTCTAACGCACCAGTCGACATATAGATGGCGCACCCAGGGCGCTAGATTCAAAGAGTGCTGTTTACTTTGGAACGCACCTGGTATGTCGTTATCTTAACTTGAAAGCGTACAAAATATAGCTTGAGCTATAACTGAAACCACTCGCTCTTCCCAAGCCACATCTCTTTGCTATATCGGATCTTGCAAAATTCCAAGGAGATCCGACGTTTTCTAGAAAAAAAATTTTGTTCAGCGATGAGATCCATTTCCGGTTCAATGGGTATTTATAAAAGCAAAATTGCCGCATTGAGTACGAAGGGCAACCTGAGAAGCTTCAATAGCTACCATTATATCCAGAAAAAACTACGATTTGGTGGTTTGTGGGCCAGAGGAATCATCGGACCATATTTCTTCAAATATGATACCGGTGAAAACGTAACCGTCCATGGCGATCATTATGGCGCCATTATAACCGATTATTTGATGCCTGAAGTTGAAGCTTGTGATCTCGGCGACATTTGGTTTCAACACATTTCGCATCAAACAATGGATTTATTAAAAGAATACTTCGGGTAGCAGATAATTTCACGTTTTGGGCCGGTCGATTGGCCACCAAGATCGTGTAATATCATACCGTTAGACTTTTTCCTGTGGGGATATGTAAAATCTGAAATCTATACGAACAGTACCGCTTCGACTCTGGTCTTGGAGCAAAAGGCCATTTACCAGTCGAAATACTCTAATGAGTCATCGAAAATTGGACTTAACGGATGACGGACATTTGAAAGAGATTATCTTCAAAAACAATGTTCTTCAGAATAATAATAAAGATTCCCTATTAAATTTAAAGTTTCTTTATTTTTTCCTTAAAAAAATATGGAACCTCGAAAAGGATAATTTTTTTTTTGCGGGATGATGAATATTACATAGCAATGAACCGTCTAAAAAGCAGTATAAATATGAGAAATGGCTAATGGATCCTCTTTTCTTAGATCTCCTTAAACAAAAACATAGAAACAACTGTAGCGCCATTTATTCTAAAAATTTCTAATGTAATATTTCAGCGCTATCTAAGAGTTGTTTGCTTTGTTAATTTAAGAAAAATTTATCAATTTGCATAAAACATTTATAGCTCTAGGCCTAAAGAGCAGCAATGCGAAAAGTTCAAAAAACTCCAAAACGAGTTTTCGAATTTTGTGTATACTTTATTTTATGTTTTTTAACTTTTAACGTTTTAAATACGGGCAAATTACTGCTTTGCCTTTGTTTGGCGTTTTCTGCTTTTCTTTTTTGCTATTTCGACAATTTGATTTTTAATGTTTTTTTCTTATTAGCACTTTTATTTTGTCTGCAGCTTTCAAAAACTTGTTTCTTAATTTGTTTATTTATTCGGCTGTAAAATTTTTTATTAAAGCCATTCGCACTGTGCAAACGGCGGATCGATAGAACAAAGTAAGAATTAAATTAATAAAAAATTCAAAAAAAAAGTTTAAAAAATTTAAAAAAAAAGATAATAAAAAAATTAAACGAAAAATAAAAAATAAAAAATAAAAAGAAAAAATTAACACAAATTTATATTTATTTTAGCAAAGTCACAAGAGCGTGTAGAACAAGTTTTACATAATGTCTGCTGAATCCAGTCTGGTTGGATCTAAATCCGCCAGAATCGCTGACGCCATGCAGTTGCTTACACATATGTAAAGGCTAGAAATTCTACGCATGAATACTGACTTGTGTATTAGATATTGTTGTTATTGTTTTTTTGTGATTACTGCATTTAGCAAACTGCTATCATTCGTTGTTGTTATTGTTATTTAAGAAAGGAGTCAATGACAAGGTAAAAAATTCAATCCGAATACGAATTAGAGATTTAGTTGTCACGAACTAATTGGATTGAAATGTGTTCAAATGGAATAAAATAAAATTAAATAAAATAAAAGAATAAAATTTCTTATTCTGACGAAATTAGATGAAATGTATGCATTTCGAATTTCAAATGCAAAGCGATTACAATGACCTTGAAAAGACGGGGTTATGCTGTTGGGTTCTCTCTTGGTTATATTTTGGTTATGTGAGTGCAATATACCTGCATAAGGAGTAAGTTGATAGAATAGTAGATAATTTAGTCTATCTTGGAAGCAGCATTAACACCAACAACAACGTCAACCTCGAAATCCAACGCACAACTGGTGCTACTTCGGACTGAGGCAGCAATAAAGATATAAAGTCCTCTCTCAACAAACAAAGACCAAATTCTACAAATCACTCATCATCGCCGTTGTTCATAAAAAATCCGGTTACATACCCAACTATCGTGGAAACGGCTGATCACACCCATCCTACTATATGGTGGGCGTTACGCACGACGAATAACGCAGTCGATGGAACGATGAACTGTATGACATATGCTAGGTCATAGCGTCCGATATAGTATGAAAACACTCCAGCCATAAGAGTAAACGACGATGTATACAACATGGGGAGGGCATTTAGTCCGGTGTGGAGTCGCATTGCGGCCGGGTGCCGGACCCAGAGTACGGCAGAGGTTTTAGGTCGGCCTCGTACCCGACCAAGGCGGCTAGGCTAGGGTGTTTTACAACCACCCGAATCAATTGGAACCAAAATATAAGTATATGTGGCGGCACTCATGCTTTGGTTCTCCAGGGTGTGGTGCAGGTGCATGTACATATGCTTTGGGGCGCTGATCAACGCATTGTTTTGATCTATGTGCTTCTAGCAATAGAAAGCACCGTGGGGTTGGGACTTTGCAAGCAGGTACTCACGTTAAACCACAACGGACTCTGTCATCACCTTGCGGAATTGAATGGGTAGTGCTATGAAGGTGCTCTCGGTAAATTCTGTGATTAAGCCGACCCAGTTATCTATGTTTGAGATAATTATGGGTAAATGGTCTGAAGCGAAGGTTAATATAGGTCGCTAGATTATCAGACCGCCATTAACAATGGTAATATCTAGCGAGCGATTACAAGGGCCCAAAGATTCGCGTTAAAGTCGCCTGGTACCAAACGGTTTTCACCACGAAGTAGCGCACCTATATTCGGGTGATATTCTGTTTGACAACATGCTACTGGAGTGATGTATACATATATAAAAATATTTCGAGTTCTACATCGTCCGACCGGATAGTTATGCCCTGCCAACAAGGTTAGTATCCTTACGCCAGCGATGTGACGATATCGCCTGCATAACTTTGAAGATCTGAGCAGTTGCCTAACTTGACTTCTAAGACCGCAGCTATCGATACGCGTGTCCGGCTTATGAATGCAAATATCTCCTTAATCTGGAGACCCACGTAGTAAAAATTTAATATTCGGGTTTGTCGCGAGTGCCTGAGAGTAAATGGTGGTTATTGTAACTGTAGAACCCGCAAAAACGGTTGTGTGCTGTTTGACGACGCCACTGTAGGTGATTACGCATGAAGACTCCTACAGCAAGAGGCAGCGTACAAAGCACTTCACTCACGTGTGGCGCGCAGGCCTGATCACGTGGGAAAGTGATACCAACCAGAACATGAATTGCACTTCACTGATGTCATGTTCCGACGTACGATAAGACTGTGTGAACAAGTAGTTCCTGTGTGCTTTTCGCACCAGATTGAAGAGGGATGAGGGTTGGGAGGATAGACTGATAAGATTTTCTCATGTTACCGTTTGAGCTCCAGGGATAGGATAGGCCCTTTGTTGACCACTAGCGGCGCAGTACGCGAACTGAGAGAGACTAGTGTCGCAGTAGTGCGTTGGCAGAATAGGGCCACGCAACTTGTGGTCCACTCTTTGTGTATCTCCAGGTCTGAGTCGGCCCTAAGATGGCTCCATTCATTGCACGTATTACAACTAACCGAAACTTCGAAATGGAGTTTTAATGGAGCTTTCTAACGCGAACGCAACAGAAAACGTTTCTCTTCAATGGCAGCAAGGCTCAGGAAGATGAAAGGCAAATACTGCTGTTAGGGATTGCTTCAGTGATGACAATCTTATCTAAAACACACCGATCCAAACTGGTTTAGATCGCCAAAATAACAGTCTCTAGCCGGATTACATCTGGATAAATTCTGGTATCGTATAAACGGCTATCTTCGGAATTGTAATTGATGGACGTATCGAAATGACGTCATCCATACTTTGCACATAGTCTGTACTATTCACAAATATAAAGAAATCCGCCATCAACACAATGGCATTAACTAAGTTAAGAAGTAATTACTAGAAGGAAAACTTAGCAGCACTTAAAAGGGCTTTAATTCATGACCACATGTTTTACTTAGCCGGGAAAATACATCGCTGAGTAAGGCCTTTTGAATCTCTTTGCTTGTGATTTTTTGAAACTTCACCAAACTTCGAGAACAATTGGTGTGCACATATAACCGATGAACTTGGGCTTATAACAAAGAAGAAATTATACCCTGAAAATCGAATACAACTTGTTGAATATTTAATGTTGTAACAACAAAATGTAACAACAAAAATATTTCATTTCCAATTTTATGTCAATATTATTTCACTATTAATTCTCTAATTATTTCATTATTAATTTACTAATTATTTCACTAAATACATTTTCTAAAACAAATACTTTTTGAATTACTCAATTTAATTATAAGCAATATAGTGAGATGTATTCGCTCACAACCAATCTCTAATAAGCACGTCTGCCAGCAGCACAGCCTTATATATCTCGCCCCTATCATCGGCATTGGAAATGCCAAGCTGCTGCAAATCACCTTCGCTCAACGTACAAAATACTGCATAATCCACTTCTTCCATTTGAAATATCGATCTGTATTTTATCATACCCACACGCCGCAATAAGTAACCGACCCGTGGACTTAGTGGTTTCGGCACAGTATACACTTCAAACGGTTTTGCATAGCGCCGTTGCAACTCCTTCAAACCTAATGACCGGCAATGACGACGAGCAGCTAAATTTTTAACTGTCGAATTATTTTTAGCGCAACATCCGCCATTTTCTGCAGCAAGATTGAGCTGCGTTGGCACCTCGAGACGTGTGGAGAGAGCACCAAGGCCGTTGGATGTCTGCGGTGAACGCAAACGGCGAAAGCCAGCCAGTGGTGAACCACGGCGTTGTGGTGACTTGCTATAGTGTTGTGGTGGCGCAAGTCGACCATTAATAATTGTTGGTGTTCTGGCTGGTGATTTTGCTGCAGCGCGTAGTAGTGATTTTGGCGTTAGTATATTTTGTACGGTATTTAAGCGACGAAGCAATGGTGTAAGCGTGGTGTTATCGTCAGGATCAGCATCACTGTTGGCACCATCAAAATCGAAACTACAATCTCTTATTGTGATCGGTGTGAAGGGAATAATTGGTGAGGCGGGGTCTAGTTATATACATTGTTGGCAAAGTTGTTTTAATAATGTATGAGAGACCTTTTTAATTTGAATAATACCTTCTAGATCCATTTATCAGTGTTATTAAGAAATATATAAATATAAAATGTGTATGAAAAAAGTGTAGGATTGTTCTGCTATACTGAAAATAAACTTATTCCAGCAGAAGGCACTTACCGTTAATTGGGTTACCACAAATAGCGAAGAAATCAATTCCGTTTTTATAAAGAAGGAGAAACGCAATATTATATTTCATTCCCTTTTTAATTTGAATTTTAAATAATTTTTGCGAATACACATAACGAATTTTCACTTTAAAATACTGACTATAGTTTTATTGTTATTTCTGTTCATTTGCATTTCCGCTACGTTGTCAGTTTATAAATGTGTAGAAAAAATTTATTGCCAATCACAAAGCATTATAGTAGCGAAAACACATTATCACATTTGCAAAACATATAAACATATGATACATAAGACATAAAAAATTATACTGAAAAAAAAAAAATTCATTTTATAACAGCAGATAATTATTTGGGGCAGAACTCTACTCGTAACAACTCTGTGTTTAACAACGAAACCGCCATCAAAACAAAAATAGCAAACGCTTCTCCTACATTTCTCCTTAAGTATGTTAAGTCAACATCTGACATTTAGCTACGAACAGTAAACACAAGGTAAAATTTACAAAAAGGGGAAAGCTGAAAGTGTGGAACCGCAATGACAGCTGTTCAGTAAACAGTTGACAGCTGCAACCAAATTACAACAAGAAAAAGTGGTTGCCAATGATATATAAGTGCTTTATATGTCGTTAAGATATATTTTCTTATAGCGCTTTTTAGCTAATATTGCAGCGTCATTGTTTTATTTTACATAATATAAAAAGATTATGCCCGTTATATTATTACCAAGTTCAATAAGTTTAGATATGTGTACGGCTGCAAAATCTTTTTTATAGTCTAAAATATTGTGGCAACACTCGTTTTTATGTGCTGCGCGTTCACTTTTCATAGTAGATGTTTCTAATTTGTTTCATTCAATAAAAATGTAAAAATATGTTATAAAGGCGATTTCTTTGAGTTAAAAAGGTAAGCATTTGGGAACTAAATGTTTTCCGCTTACTAATTTAGTGCATAGGCAACAAAAATGTGTTACGTGTAGTATAATACGAAAAAATTATTGGCAGCTGTAATTTGAGCGGCTCCGTAGGTGTGAAAAATTTTGTGTGTGAAAGAAATAGATGCCGAAACAAACGAATACATTTACAATGTGTAGACAGCGGTTTTATTGTGCTGAAGTTATAAAATATACGGAAATTTTTTAATAAAAAATGTTAGTTAATGGTATATTTCAAGCATTTCATACACAATTCGTTTCGTCTTTTGTAAACGTTTTGACGAAAGTACAATAAAAAGGAAATGTCTGAAAGAGGAGCATGATTCTCCGGTTTGCAACGGTTGCCATTTCGCACAATTTATTCAACTTTACCTATGCTCCACATTCTTCGATATCAAATAGAGCTACCAGATGTTCAGATTAATTGTAGTGTAGAATTGCCTATAGAGAAAGTCAATTTAAAAATAGTAGGGGGATTCTCTTCCTCTTGAAAGATTGCAGATTGCAAAAATCCTATACCGAAATATACAAGGGCACGAGAGCACCCATTGCAGAATCTTGTGATATATGAACGGCTGATTCGGTCAATTTATTTTAAATGACTGTTGTGAATTGGCGCACCTTCTGCATTCATTCTTAACAAAGAAAACTGTACAAATATTTATAATTTAAATAGAAATTATAAATCTATTTAAAATTTGCCTTCCTCAACAATTTAACGTCAGAATATGTATTCAAGTAAAATGACAGCTAAAACTGGGTTGCAATATTTTTATATAAACATGAGTTTTGATCTGATATATTTTACAGCCATTGCAAATATTTTTCTGCTTTTGTTTGTTGTTGTGCCGTGGCATTAGGTGGAAAAATCTGCAATTCTTGCACCGTGCAAGGGTTTTGCGAGAGCAAGAAAATGCCCCTAGTATGTTTACGCATCACTCTAAATCTTCAATTATGAAATTGAATACCTTGGAAAAAACCGCACGCTATTGCTTTTGCCTTTAATACAGATTGTTGCTTCAGAATGGCCCCAATTCATTAAAATTTGGATGTTTTGCATCCTTAAATGTTTACTTCGTCAAGTTTACCATTTCATTTTCACTTATTTCGTGATAATGTTTAAAATATTAAAAATGTGTTACGAACTAGATATATAAGAATATCAGTTTAAAAATTATTAGGTGTATCAAGTATTTTTCTGTTTTTTTTATTTTTTTTTATTTTTTTTTATTTTTTTTTATTTATAAATATATCGATAACGGACCTGAAATCTTATTTTATTTCCTAACCTTTCCGCACATCTGGTAGCATTCTGTTTCGCACACGACACCGAACGACTGCTACGAATTTATCCAACCATAGAAGACGGTACGGTATAATCTTTAATTATTTGGTTAAAAAATATGTTATAAATCCCCAAAAGCGTAAAGAAATTATAATATAAAATGTGTTAGGTATAATGAATGAAAAATGGGACAACAAAAAAGACAAAGTTTTGTTGAAATAGTGAAAATAAGGTCGCCTTGCAGAAGTGTACGAGAAAAAATGTTCAGACGAAAAAAGAGCTACGAAATACTACCGTAAGCAGATGAGAGCGGTATGCGGCAAGTGTGTGAGCAGGAGGGCAAAAACGAGAATTGGAGAAATCGTCTGGATAGAAAAGAAAAACAAAAAAGGCAAATCAACAAATATATAAAAGAAGAATTAAATTAAAAAAAAAAACAACAATAACCACAACGAATGCCACAACAAAGTGAAACAAAAACGATAGTAGAGCTAAATTCATGCTATGAAATAGACAAATTGTGTAAAACATGTAAAAGTTGAATGTGTCCTAAGAATATAATACCACTCTGTGTACATAATATAATATAATTAAACATTCGGATAAGTCCTGAAATTAAACTCTTGCCATTGCATGGTTTTTGAGTTAGAATATACATATAATTAGAAGTTAAACAAGCTTAAGCACAAAGTGATAAGTGTGATAAATTATTCGTGTAGTGTAGTGTAGTRTTAATATGAATAAGGAGAACGTGAAATTTGTTTGGTTGGAAGAGTGTGTCAAATAAGCCACGGCATGGACACCAGCTGAGTGGGTGCAAATTAGTGCGTATTTCACCATTAAACGTCGTGTCTTTGCCCACCGTTATATTGAAAATTAATACGGCCATCACTGCGCCGGCCTGAGTGAAGTTGTTGCTACGAAGCAGCAAAAATACATTTTACCGTCAAAAATGTGCCTTGAAGTTTTCAATGACTATGAGTAAACATGTTGCATAAAAAAGGACAAATGACAATGGCAGGAAAAAATAAAATATTTTACGCTGTTTAAAAAATATAACAGTCCTTACTGAAAATATTGAAATTGCATTTTTGTTTCTTTCTTTGCAGTTTAAATATAAGCATTTCAAGATGTCGTAATTAATTAAGAAATGGAAGCAGCATCAGAAGTTAATTAATCCGACAACAATTAGTTTAACAACTTTGTAAAATAGATTTGTATATTAATCAACGCATCAGTTACACCCATATTAATCTTAATAACCAGCATTGCACAATAAGAATTACGATACCAAACACAAACCAAAAAAAAAAAAAAAAATTCTAATTATAATACTGTAAAGACTACGATAAGCAAAATAAGAAAATATGACCGAAAAAGAAATGCAAGCACACGATATGGTGAGGCGGCGCAACTGGTCGCGTGCCGTTACGCTCTACGACCAAATCCTAGAGCAAATCACTGCAGCTGTTACCGCCACCGCTATTGTCTCAGCCAACAGTAATAACACGGCCAATGGTAATAATACAGCATTGGCGCGTTCGCAAAAAGATAGACAAATCGCTTGCCTTTTGGGCCGTTGCGAATGTATGCTGGAGCTGAGCCGCTATGAGCATTGCCTCGCCGATGCGCGTAAAGTATTGGCGTTGCTGGCCGATCAGTCGGCCGATTGTTTGGCAAGTGTATCACGTGCGCGCCGTTGGCTCGTGCATGCGCTATGCAAGCTGAAAAAATATACTGTAAGTAAAACTTTAATTTGCGCAATAATTGTGAACTGAAAATTATATTTTAATTATTCATTGTCTTTAACAGGAAGCTGAGCAGCTGCTGCGCGAGTGGATTGGTGAACTTAATGGTCATCAAAGTTTTTTAGACATTTCCAAAACATTGGAACGCTACAAATCCATAATACAAATGATAAACGGACACAAGTCCACACAGAAGATCTCACAGTCACGGCTTGAAGACGAAATGTCCATATTGGACACCAAACTCGACCATTGGGCCACCAATAACCTGCCGTTGGACAAATACAGCAAATTGCTGAGCAACAAGGGACTGAAGAAGACACGTGAAGGCGTTAGCGAACGCGGTGGTGGCGACGGACGTGGTAATAGCAGCAATAGCGCTTGCAATAATGTTGGCCCCGGGCAACATAATGGCTCTATTGGTAGCGGTGGTGGCAGCAGTAGTATAAGTAGTAGTAGCAGTAGTGGAAGTGGTAGTTCCACAACAATATTGCAAAAGACAACCGATTTGTTGGCCGCGATAAAGGTGACGGGCGGCAAACATGGCATGTCAAGTGCTGGTGGTGCCATCGAAGACAATGACAATGCCACATACTGCTCCTACTGTGCGATCAGTTTTGAGACGCGTAATGAGTTGCGACAACATTGCCAGACTGAAAGTCATCAAAATGTTATTATGTCGTATGAGGGTAATTTTTCATTTTTATTTTTAATCTACAAATATGTATTCTATTAAATTTGTAATTCTTTGACAGGGCGCGACTGGAAGTGGCGGCCACCACCCCGCGGCTTCACTTTGGACTCATACACTTTGTGTGAGGCATACCAAGAATCACAGACATGCCACTATGGCAATCAATGCGTTGAGGCACACGGACAAGACGAGCTAAACGAGTGGAAAGAACGTTTCGAATATCGACGTATGCGCCTACAAAAGGCCAGCGAGAAAGAGCTGTACGGCAAATCATACACCGAACAAATATTAGATCGTTGGATACAGGCGACGGCGCCAGAACGTATAATGTGCGAAAAAGTGGACGGCGTTGAGGTGCGCTGCGAGCAAGAGCTAGTGACGAGCATCAGTTCAAAGAGCTCTAAGCGTGAGTGGGTTTTCGTGCTGAAGTCGACGCGTGTGTTACGTGCCGTTGCGCTGTTGCAAGATGCGCACCGCAACCACTACGCCATAACCGGCATTAAAGTGGACGGCAATGCGCCGATCTACGATCTTAAATCCAATCAAGAATGGGTCTCAAACACTTACAAGGCGTCATCAATTGAGAAAGACACCACGAAGTCAGCAAGTGAGTTCAACGATACAACGCTGTCATCGGCGCTTGCTAACTTGTCAACGGATGTACAAGCACCAATTTTGGAGCATAAAGTAACGATAGAATTCCACACAGACATTTATGGTACCTTTCGGCAAACAGTATGCTTTGATTTGGGCGCCGAACCTTTGCTGGTACAACAGCTTTGTGTCGATGTAGTGCCGGTTGGTGATGCTGAGCGCATTGAGGAGATCAAACGCGACATTATTAATAATTCGGTGACGCGTTGGGATGTTTCCAATACGAATTTAGTGAAATTCGAGACCACCATTGGTACACACCTGAAGACTGAAGCCTATCTGAACGATCTGAAGCATGAGAAAGAGATGCTTGAACGCTATCCTTGTCCGCGTGCGCAAACCTTCACACTAACGCAATCAACGATTGTCGAGAAACGTCTGACGCAACATAATTACCGTTCGCGCATACACGAACTGCTGTATGTGGAGGAGATAGCACGTTACGAGCAAATCGCCCGCTATAATGTGCGCACTAAATTGACAGTAACATCTAACTATATACTGACACCGGCTGGTATGGCCACCAGTACGGCGAAATTCTCGTTGACGGGCGAATTATTCGCCTTAATGCGTCTCGGCAAAGACATTTCCGAAGACACTTCAGCTGGACGTTTAATACTTTCAAATTGCTCTAGCGTTTACATCAGCGCACCGGAGGAGTTGCACGTATTAAAGGAACGCAAACGTAATGTCTACGAGGCGACCATTGAGGATAAGGGCAAAAATATAATTTATCTCAAATTATCTGCGAAATGTGTGGAAGGCATGAATTTGAAGGCTGATACTGAAATCGAAGTCGACATACAATTCCAATTGAATCGTTTGCCATATTGTGAATGGCATAATGCAGTCGATAAAATAACCGATTTCAAAATCATATTTCCTGCCACCGAAATCGAACCAAATATCCCGTGGACGCCGAAAAAACAATGGTCCGACGCGTGTGAACCGAAGCTAAATGCGAAACAACGCGAGGCGGTGAATGCTATCACGACATCGTTGGGCATTAAATTGCCGCCCATTTTGTTGATTGGTCCATTCGGTACGGGTAAAACATATACGCTGGCGCAAGCAATCAAACAACTCTTAACACAGCCTGAAGCGAAGATTTTAATTTGTACACATTCTAATTCTGCCGCCGATTTGTATATCAAGGAGTATCTACATCCATGGATTGAGCAGGGTTTGGAGGAGGCAACACCATTGCGTGTGTACTACCACAAACGTTGGGTAGCCACGGTGAACAGCGTGGTGCAGAAGGTGAGTTTGGTTGCCGCTAGGATGTACCAGTATACCTTAGGCATAAATATTGGAAAAATATTAGGTCAGCCGATGTCAAGCTCGAAATATTCAATTTATTAATCAAGGTAACTAAAGTTGTCTTCTGTTTTTGCAGCAGTTTATGAACCGTAACCCCTAGTGTTGATCTGGTAAATATCATATATATATTTTTTTTTTTTTGTTGCTTTTTATAGCAAAGCATTATTTATTATGTTCAGAAACAATTCTTTTACATATGGCTCAAATAGCTCACGACTTCCGGTCTTACCAAGTATCCTCTAGGTAGCCAATGAACATCCGTTTGAAGACGAGCTAAAATTGTGCGTCAGGTTTGGGATCCGCCACGTAAAAAGCGCCTCAATAAAAAGCAAACAGCCTCGGACGAGCTACATTCCTGAAGTAATGAGACCGCGTTGACAGTCCCTAATCGCCTAAAAATCTCGTCGTAACGTTGGACCCAGTTCTCAACGGCCTATTTGTGAGGTTTTCTTTACTAAGCTTCTAAGTTAGATATTATAGCAGTAGTCCTATTTATTCAGACTGGACCATTTTATATCAAAAAATATGTTTTGCATGTTAAGCTTCCCGATATAATACTAACCATGATTTGGATGACTTTTCAAGCCTGCTCATCTGACATCCCTTACCTCTATGGTTCGACTTGCCGATCCGTTGACAATTAAAATACCTTTTCTCTAAACAGGTTTAACAACAATAAAGATTGGTCGAATCATTAAAGAAAATCTCAGCCTATGACATCAAAAAATAAATGAAGCTGCAAACGTTAGACGCTAAATAGCTGTTGTTTTTAGTTCGTTTTCACTTTCATAGACCTCGGAGAACAGAACTCTCGGAAACGCGTTATTGATGTCAGAGATTCAAAAGTCTCCGAGAAGTCGATTGCTAATTTTAGCCTATTTCACTTTAATGGACGCAGCTGTTCCTGGATACAGGACCATTAGGTTTTACCAATATTTAAACAAATTTTATCAGCACATTCATAATTATTTTACTTCATAACATCGTTATTGGTGCTAAAGGTTCAAAAAATAATAATAATAATAATTAGCCCAGTCTACCTCTTGATATTTACACAATTTCTGCTCAATTCTAATCTGGATACTTGTATGTCGTAGTCAAGCTTCTAAGTTAGGATTAAGCCCGAAAAGTTCGTTGCTTCATATCACTTAAATCCCTGTCGAAAAAGCTACTTTCTGTGGCTTTCAATCTCATTTTCTCTTCAATTTACACATAACAGTTCTTTGTATATTTTGGGTTTATCTAACCATCGGCTACTCTCACAAGGATTTTCTACAAATATAAAATTCAGCAAGTTTAGTTTATTAAAGTTTTTGCATTTTTTCCCATCCCCTTGCAGTACTGCATAACGGACGGCGCTGGAAATTTCCGTCGACCCACCGTCGAGGACATCAAAAAGCATCGGATTGTTGTGGTTACACTAAGTATATCGATGGAATTGGCCAATCTCGGCCTACCCAAAGGATACTTCACTCACATTTTTCTTGACGAAGCCGCACAGGCTATGGAATGTGAGGCAATAATGCCGCTGGCGCTCGCTAATGACAGCACACGCATTGTACTGGCCGGTGATCACATGCAAATGAGTCCCGAACTCTTCTCCGCCTTTGCAAAAGAACGCAAATTACACATTTCGTTGCTGGAACGATTGTACGATCATTATCCTTCGAATTTCCCGTGTAAAATATTGCTATGCGAAAACTATCGCGCACACGAGGCGATCATAAAGTTCACTTCGGAATTATTTTATGAACAAAAATTAATTGCTTCCGGCAAGCAACCGCGTCACGAACGTTTCTATCCGCTCACATTTTTCACCACGCGTGGTGAAGATGTGCAGGATAAGAATTCAACAGCATTTTACAACAACGCCGAAGTGTACGAGGTTGTGGAACGAGTTTCCGAGTTGCGCCGTAAGTGGCCCGTTGCTTGGGGCAAGGTGAATGATGCCAGCATCGGCATAATGACACCCTATGCAGATCAAGTGTTTCGCATACGTTCGGAGTTACGCAAGCGCCGTATGGGTGGCATCTCAGTGGAACGTGTGCTGAATGTGCAGGGCAAACAATTCCGCGCTGTCTTCCTCTCCACTGTACGCACGCGCGCCACATGCTTGCCACAAATGATAAACGCTATGATGGGACAGGGTGGCATGCATCCAGGAATGGGTGGTATGGGCGCATTGCCCGCGGAGGATGCCGATTACGGTTTCTTGAGTAACTCCAAGTTGTTGAACACGGCGATTACACGCGCGCAAAGCTTGGTCGCCGTTGTTGGTGATCCAGTGGCGCTCTGTTCAATCGGTCGCTGTCGCAAGGTGTGGGAGCGCTTCATCGAAATATGTGACGAGAACAAATCCTTATTCGGCATAACATGGTCATACATGCGTTCGCAATTGGATGTCGTGGAGCTAAAGCGTGGCTATGTGTTAAATCCATTGGCGCCCGAATTCATACCGCGCGCCATGCAACCGGAAGCGTATTTGCGCGATCAAACAGCCATGTATTTGATGGGCGCTGCAGGCGCCAATGTCGGCAATCATCACGGTGGGCCTCATCCCGGCGGTGGACCACATCATGCCGGCGGACCATTGCCGCCACACGCTGCCGGTATGTTGGCCGCTGCAGCTGCAGTTGGAGGCGGCGGCGGACCAGGCGGTGCGCAAATGCAGCCTCATCATGCCGCGATGGCGGCCGCTGCCAATCATCAACAACAAATGCAAATGCAAATGTACGCGCAGCATCCAGCCGCCGCAGCTGCTTACAATGCAGCCGCCGCAGCTGCGGCAATGATGAATCAGAACATGGTATCTGGCAAAGGCGGCGCTGGTGGACATCACTTCCCTGGACCAACACATGGGCCAAATCACATGAATATGCGCGCTTTGGGACCACATCAGCCGGGCGGTCCGCAACAGCAGCAAGGACCACCACCGCCAGGACCGCTAGGACAACAATATAACATGCGTGGACCGCCGCCGCCACCTTCCGCTGTGCATTTGAATCAACCGCCACCACCAGGCACTGGGGGCGCACCATCACAATTCGCTGCGCAGTACATGCCATGGCAGCAAGCGCAGCAGCAAATGCGTGGCGGGCCACCGGGTAGTGGTGGAGCTGGCGGCAACTATCCACCACCAGGCGCACAGGGACCACAATCGCAGAATCCGAACGCCAGTCTTTGGGGGCCACCGCCGCAGTCGAATCCATGGAGCGCACTGCCGAACAAGCAACAGCAAATGCCACCACAACCACCACCGAACAGTGTGAGCGGCGGCGGTGGCGTTAGGCAAATGGGTCCACCGCCACCAAACGCGCAACAACAGCAAACGGCGGTGGGTATGCGCGGCGGTAGTGTACCGCTGCAGCCACCGCCGCCAAATACGCAGCAGCTGCGCGCCAACTCGAATGATATGGGCTACTTAGCGAAAAAGGCTTACGGGCCACATGCCGCGCCAGGCGGACCACAACAACAACCGCCACTGCCGCATGGCACTTTTGGCGCGTACGTGGGCAATAATGCACCACCGCCGCCGCCCAGCCAATTGCAATTGTTGAATCAACGTAATATGGGTGGTGGCATGCCGAACGGACCCATCAGTCCACTGGATCCCTATATGCAGCGTGCACAGGGCGGCACTGGTCAGGCGGGAACGCCGCAATCAGCAAACAACTTCTTTGGTGGCGGCGGCGGCGGTGTAAATAATATCTCAGCGCTGAGTAAGGATAGCAAAGACTTCCAGTTTCTCAATAATGTGCATATGCCGCCGCTGAATTTAGGTGGCAGCGGTGGTGGAGGCGCCAATGGTGGTGCGAATAATCTTTTCCAACCACCTGGCGCGTTGCAACCACCTGTACCAGGTAACAACAAACAGCAGTCGCCGTCGGCGCAACGTTTTCCACAACCGCAAGAGTATGCCGCACTATTGCCACCCAATATGAGCATCTATGACATGGCCTTCGAGCCGAAGGACTCGCAGTACAAGTGGTGTCTGAAGCTGCTCGAAACACACGGTCAAGAAGCAGTCAATAAATTCACCGAAGGTCTTGGGCAAGTGCTTAATATGCTGAACCAACAACAACAGCACCAGCAACAACATGCCCAGCAGATGAACGCGCGTGGTCCGCAAATGCAACCGCCTCCACCGCCACCGCATCTCAACATCAATCAGTTGCTGCCGCGTGATCTGATGCAGCAATATATGCTGCCCGCTTTGATGGGCGGCAGCAACGCCGGCGTAGGACCACAACCACCAATGCAGCAGCAGCAACAACAACAACAACAGCAGCAACGCAACAGCCTGATAGGCGGCGGCATGCATCACTCATACCCGATGAACCCCTTGGCTGCCTTGGGTAATCAACAAGGACCGCAACAGCCGCCACCACCACCATCCCTATTGCCACCACCCACAGACGAGACGCCGCCATTGGATGGCATCAACTTTAACCAACAAATCGATTTAGCCTTCAATACTCTGTTGAATGGCAGCAATGCTCAGCCAATATTGCGCAATCTCTTCAGTAACACGGGCAACCGCGGCGCAAATAGCAACAGCTTGATGAATGGCGGCGATTTTCTGCTTGCTTCCAGCACATCGGCATCGTCTTTGGTCAGCACGAGTACTTCGGCGTCTGGTGGTTTGGGCGGTCATGAGCCAATGCAACAGCAAATGAAATTGTTCCCGGGCTTAGGTGGTGGTGGTGGCGCAGGCGGAGGCGCTGGTGATTTAGGTGGTGGAAATATTTTAGTTTCGGCCTTGCAACAGCCGCTATTGAATAATATGCAAAAAGGACCGATGTTTGCGCCAATGCAACATCAGCAACAACAGCCACAACATATGCTCGGTCAACCGCCGTCACAGCAGCAGCAGCCGCCGGTTGGTGGTAGTTTCTTGGGAGGAAGTGAGTAACGCTAATTTCATTTTAATTTAAATAAAGGAATTTCGGAAACACTCTCGGAATTTATATTTTCAATATAAATACAAATTGAAATTCGTTATGTATGATTTAAAAAAAATTAAAGCTCTCGAAATTCATATTTTCGATATACATATAAATAAATATTTTACATATCTTCGAAATTCGAACTTGCATATCTTAAACTTGCGTCTTATCTTTGATAAAAAAAATTAACTTTTTTAGTTAAAAATTAATTTCGAATTTTCGACAATTGTTTAAATACATGTTTTGAACGATTTTAGAAAGTTTATGTTTTCTAATGTCAGTAATTCATTTAAATTTTACGCTTTGCAAAAAATATATTATTTTCGAAATTCATATTCGTTTGAAAATGTTTTTTTCGACATTTTTATGATGATATGTTTGATTTTCCAATGATATTTTTTTTTTGTACATTGCTCTGAAATGCAATATTAATATAGTACATTCAATACAATTTTAATTTTTTATATTCGAGTTTTTTAATTTGCTTTAATATTTATATACATACATATATCAAAATTCTAGCTAAAGCGAACTTTTTTCAATTGCAATAATTAAAAATTTATTAATTTCGAAATATAACTTATTAAATTCCATAATTGAAAAATTATTAACTTCGAAACAAATTGAAAATTTCGAATTTTTTTCTTTGAAGTGAAGTAAAATTTAAATTTTATTTAGATGAATAGATTTTCGAAATTTTCACATTTTATAGAAATACAAACCTTTTAATGATTTAAATGCAATTTAACAAAGTTTCGAAACATTTTATATGAATTTCGAATTTTCGAAGATAACATTTTTTTACATATCTTTGAAATGCAAATGGTTGAAATTTTACAAATTTTTTTAACATTTAAGCTGAATTTCGCAATTATTCGAATTTTCGAAATCAATATTATTTTTGAAATGCAAAAGTATTTGAAATATCTAGAATATTTTTTACGAATCTTTAAGCCATTCGAATTTTCGAAATGTTTATATTTTATTGATAGTCAAATCGTTTGAATGGACCAAATACAATTTTAAAAATTTTCCAGAACATTTTACATATATGAATTTTCGAAAATTTCCTATTCGCAATATGTATACAATAAGTTGCTAATATATCGCTCATTCCTCTAGATTCCTTATTGAATAGCAAAGATTACTTGCTAGGCGGCGATGATAGCATACTCAGTGGCGGCTCGAGCGTACCACTCTACCGACGTCAAGCGATGGGTAACGGCAGTTTGAGCAACAGCATCAGCTCCAGTGGTCAAAACCACAGTCATAGCAGCGGTCACAATAACAGCTACAATAATTTGGGCGCACATGCGGCGACAGGCGGCGGTGGCAGTAACAACAGCGGACATTTGTTGCCACCACCCGACAACATACTCACAGGTGGCACCACTGACATACTAGCTGGACTGAATACGAGCGCAAGCAACCTGATTGAAGCGCTGTTCCAGACGAACCCAACAACAAGCTCAGCGCCCACCACCTCAATGCCGAATAATACAATAACAACGAGTAAAGGTTTGGAGCAGCAACATCAACAACAACCAACACAACAGCAAACTGGCGGCGGCAATAACAACACCAGTTCGTTTCAGAAGATGTTTAACAGCTATGACATTTACGGTTCGTCGGCAGCGACAGCGAAGAAATACGAATTGGATTTGTTTATGCGCGATCATCCGCTGAGTGGCGGCGGTGGTACTGGCGGTATGGGTAATGTTGACACTGGTGCTGGCAGTGTGGCTGGCGGTAATAGTGGCGCTAATGGTGCACCGCTTACGAATAATCATCAGGCGCATTATCACAACAACAATGCTGATAGTCGCAACAACACCACTTATGCGGCAGTGCTTAGTCAAGGACAACATCATCAACAACAGCAGCAACAACAACACCAGCAGCAGCAGCAACACCACCAACAGCAGCAGCATCATCACCAACAACAACAGCAACATCACGCCATACAGCAACAGCAACAACATAATAATTTCCATCATCATCATCCAAGCGGTCATCACGTCGAACCGCCCACAAGCGCTGCACCAGCTGTCTCTTATACACATCTAGATGTGTATAAGAGACAGCAGCAACATCACGCCATACAGCAACAGCAACAACATAATAATTTCCATCATCATCATCCAAGCGGTCATCACGTCGAACCGCCCACAAGCGCTGCACCAGGTAGCGGTCTTGGCGGCGCTGGTGCTGGCAGTGGCAATACTACTAGCGGTGGTGGTGTTGAAGTGGAAAAGGACCTCTTTGCCGCCATACGTGAACTGGGTCAAGGCACAAATGGATTCTATAATTATTTCCAATAAGTTTTGCTGCAGTCAAAGTCTTACCTTCTTATGTGTTGGCAGTGTGGTGAATTTCTCATTTTGAATTGTTTTGTGTGGCTTGTTGGTGTGAGTGTTGTTAACGCCGTAAGCGTTATTCGTTGCACAGCATAGACGATGTCGTAATGATGTTATAGTGTTGTGGGCGCGTTGTGCTAAAAATATTCGCCTGCAGTCAGTGCGTAGATTGGTGGGTTAAAAATATACAATCGCCGTGCTCTAGTGCGTGGTGGTGTCAATTACCAACAGTGCATGTGCAGTTATATTTAAATTAATGGGGTATTGTGCTCGTTTTGCTTATGGTACACACACAAACTGTTATCTTAGCCGAGATTTAGCAGCCAGCGTTGATAATATATGCATGTGGAATTTAAAAAGCAGCAACTAATGTTGAATTTTAAAGCAAAACTTACCTGTAAGGAATGTAATTGTAGAACTATATTTTAGGCATATTTTGATTTTATTTTGGCCGAATTAGTACATTATTGGCAGCTAACCTCAAAAAGTTTCGGCCAATGACAAATGCAAAGTTCTTAACACCTTCCCTATAAATTTTCTACATTATTTATTAGTATTAATCTAAAATTTTAATTTTTGTCAATTTAATATTTCACTAGCGCCTAACCTCAAAAACTTTAAGCTAGCTGCAAATGTAAAGCTCTATTTACTTCCCTTTTAAATGTAAAATATTTAATACACAATTCAGACTTAATTTTTGTCCAAATTAGCATTTTACTGGCACATAACCTCAAAATATTTCGTTGTACCACATATGTAAAGTTCTATATAACTCCCTATATATGCACAACAACCTTTATTACGCCTATTGCTAATTTCTGTTTTTATTTGTGCCAAATTAGCATTTTAGTTTCACATAACCTCAAAACAATTTCTGTTAACCAAGGCAATTTGTTAACATAAAAGTGTCTTTTCTGGTTATAGTACCTCGAATACCATTGTAATTGGTCGAATAATCGATATTTTTTTCCAAATTTTGCTCAAAGAACTGTTTTTTATAGTTGCTTTTTTTTTTTTTTTTTTTTTTTTTTTTTTTTTTTTTTTTTTTTTTTTTTTTTTTTTTTTTTTTTTTTTTTTTTTTTGAAAATTCCAACTTCTTCATACTTGCTTTCGGCCACTTGCAGCATATCAACCTGATTCATAACCTTTCTAAGCACAAAAGAAAACATCATTGCCTCGCTTGCATTCATCTTTGTTTTTTATACTTAACCCACTCATGTCTCCGCCAACTCACCGGCTTCAAAGTCCTTGATTTTTGCACAAGCTCTTGTCTTCCCTCCTTTTCACACCAATTTTGCTATAATCATTGTATATGTAATTTTTTTTATTAATATTATTATTAATTTTAAGTTTAGTTTGTCGCTTTTTAAAGAACGCGAGTATTAAGTTATTCCTTAATTTAATTGTAAAGAAAGCCAATATAGCGTAGAAGGCGTGAAATTGTTCGGAAGAAAAATTTCTGTAAATGTGTACTTGTAAAAATATTTTTTTTTAAACTTCGCCAAACGATTTTTTGAACGATTTCGAGATCGACTGTACGCACATACACATATGTACATAGCACAGGCCAACACTTGGCGCTACGCACTGACGCTTTTGGGATTTTATGAACACACGCCTCGTACGCGCCCAAATGATTTACATATAAATATATAAAAAATAATGCCTAGTTTTTAATTTAAAATATTAATTA
>NW_017537656.1:1178541-1179584 GCF_001853355.1 Bactrocera latifrons | reverse complement strand
CAACAAAAATTAATATATTTTTCAATAATTAATATCTTTTGTTTTAAAAGAATGTACTTTTTGAAAAAATTAAGTGTTTATTATTTCATATTTAATTTCCTTCCAAAATTAATGTTTTTTCTTCACAGTAATATGTTATTCGAAATTAGTATAAACACTCCTACTAGATGTTTTTTTTTATTAATATTTTCTTTTAAAAAATTAATCGTTTTTCCAAAAATCAAAATTTTCAAAAGTAATATTTTTTTAGAATTAACGTTTTTTGGAATTATTGTTGTTTTCTTATTAAATAGAAGTGTTTTTAGTTCAATTATTATTTTTTTCAAAATTATTATTTGTTTTTCAAAATTATTGTAAAAGAACGTCGAAATCATTTTTTTGTGTTAAAATTTAATTTATTTTCAGAAATTCGTATTTTTTAAAGATCAATTATTTTTCTTAATTTTTTTAATTTGTCTTTTTCACATCCCAGCTATTAAAACTTAAAAAAAAAATCATATTTTTCCAATAGTTACCATTTTTTCAAAAATTACTTTTGTTTTCTTTCAAAATGACATTTTCTTCAAATCTGATATTAGAAAAGTTTCCTTTCTTTCACAATATTTTAGTTTTGCTTTAGTTTGTTTTCTTTCTATATTTAATTTTTTATTTCTAGTTTAATATATTAATTTATGATCTCAAGCATATGTATATTTTTGGAGTTATTTAAGTAACATTTTTTCCAACAACTAACCGCAAATGAACCTAATTTTCTGAAATGAAACTATAAAGCAACAAATAGTTTTATAACCTGAAAAAAAACGTGAACTTCCGGCCTTCAGCAACCTGCCACGTGCTTGCCATCTTAACGCCAAGCATGCCTTATCTTGCATCGCGGCTAAAGAAAAGAAAACACTTATTTACTAAAGAAATTGCAAAGATTGTGAATAAAAACTGCAAAAAATATATATTTAATTTATTATTAAATTATTAATATCACCAAACAGACGAAAGGTTTTCTACTCGCCTTGAACTCGTACTCTCTGAGAGCACTCGTCAACAAC
>NW_017537656.1:1175126-1176551 GCF_001853355.1 Bactrocera latifrons | reverse complement strand
ATTAAACTAGTTTAGCATAAATTTTCATAAACATTTTCAAGCAAGAAAAACAAAAACAAACAAAAAAGTGAAGAAAAACATAATTGCGTAAAAAAAAGTGTATTGAATTATATAAAAAAGTAATAATTAAATTGCATTGCAAATTATTGTTCATTTAAATTTGTAAAAGAAAAATATGTTAGCTACTAACTAGTTACAACAAAAAACAAATCAATAAATAATTACGGAAGACGGAAAGCAAGGTTTTTGTATGCTACAGCGCATATGGCGAAGATTTATATATTTAAATATGAAATTACAACTACTTTTATTGCAAAAAACAAAAAAAAGAAAAAAGCAAAAAAAAAACTATGTTCTATATAAATATAATTATAAATGTAATATTTAATTCGTAATTTTTTAATTTTAAATGTGCAGCTTATATCGGCCGCAAGCGCTGAACTCAACGTTTCAAGCGTGTAACACACAAGCACACACACACTAGACATACATGTGCACATAAAACTGTTTAATTCTTATGTAAATATTATATTTACGTATACACAAACATGCATACACACACATACACTTACATATAATATATAATTGTAGCAACAACACCAACACATGCATTGATTATAATTAATTAAAAATATACATTATATAATTAATTAAAATACACATACAAATACGATTTATTATTTTTTACATGTTTATTGCATATTATTACTATTATTATTCTTGCTATTTCTTACATTAAATCTTTATTCATTAATTAATTATAAATAAAAAAAAACTCTTATTATTAAAAACTAAAAATACAGCAACAATTTAAATCGTTTTTTTTTAAACTATTGTCATTTGCTTCAAGTAAAAAGTAATTAAAAAACATAAATTATAAATAGTAAACGAAATAAATGCATAAAAATAAAAAACAAACAATTTTAAAACAAAAAAATATATATGGCTAATGCAAAAAATGCGTCTGCGTATGGTAGGGGCTTGGTAATCTTGATTTGCTGAAAGCATTTAGCACAGTGTGCAGTTTTTAGGTGAAACAAATTTATAAAAAAAGAAACAAACTGGTTTGAAAAAAAAATTTGGATTTTATGATTAGTTGATTATGACGGCCGAGTTAGATTTTAGAAAGAAATTAATTTTGATTTTGAAATTTTAAACAAAACAATTTCAATAAAAATGCGCGACGTTATTATTAAACACACATAAGAGAATTCGACTATATTAGTTTTAAAATTTTATTGAAGAATTCGAGTGCAATATTTTTTAAACTTTAATGAAGAATGCACTATTTAATATTTTAAAATTTTTGTGCTTGAAAAAGAATTCGGACATATTGTTTAAACTTTAAAGAAAAATTGGAATATAATATTTTTCATTCGAATGAAGAATTCGAATATATTTTTTTTACTATATTTTTTTAAATTA
>NW_017537656.1:1166756-1174856 GCF_001853355.1 Bactrocera latifrons | reverse complement strand
AAATTTATATTTTAAATCATAAAACCTAACCAATATTTTATATAAAATATTTTAAAAAAAAATGCAAACAAGATGTTTCTAAAAAATGTAAATTTCCAAAAAATTTCGAAAGAACACCAAAAAAATTAATTTTCAAGAACGTAACTAATACAAATAAAAATTCAAGTTTTTCAAACAAATATCAAGTTTAAAAATTTCAATTTCTCAAAAAAATTCTAATTTTTCAAAAACAGTTCGAGTTTAAAAAAATTTAAATCTTTCAAAAAAAATTCAGTTGGAAAATTAATTAAAAGAAAAATAATTTCTCATTAAGCAATTCGAAATCATAGTTATATGCATGTTTCAGACATTTGTTTTAAATTTTTCTTTTTTCAATAGAATTTAGAAAAAAATACAAATTACTCTGCTGTCGAAATAATTATATATTCTAACTAACTTTTAATTCAAACCAGAAGCTGTTTTCAAAAAAACAAAAAAAAAAAAGAAAAGAAGCTATTATAGTATATTTTATGGAATCTTAAAATGTGGTAAAGAAAATTTAGCAAACGCTGCGCGTCTTTTTTGTGCAAGAACTACTCTTTCGGTCGTAAGAAATGCGTTTGGCATGCAAATCTTTTAAAGAAAAAATGCTATAGAAAAAAAAACTTTAATAAAATGCTAATGCAAATAAATAATACAAAAATAATAAAAAAAAACAGTGTATATGCAAAAATGTTAGAGCAAGTAAAATTATGAATATGTAGTATATAAAATGAAAACGTGTATTGTAAAACTAAGAAAAATAAGAATTAATTATAATATAAAGTATTTACTTAAAAGTAACAAAAACAAAACAACATGAATTAAGTATAGCTACAAAATACTATTTATATGGATTTCTGTAATTTTAGTAAAAAATATAATTATAAAAAAATTTAAGCAAAAGATAAAAAAACAGCGAGTACGCAAATAAAAAAGATCCCACAGGGACAAACAAACACAGCATTTTATATTTTGTCGTTGACTACTAGCAGACTATGCTTCATGTAATGAAAAGGCATTTTTATTTTCTATATTCTTATTTTTTATTAAACTTATCATTATAAAGGCGTAAGAAATCTCTTAAACTACGTTTGCGCATCACTGAGAAGATAAAACAATGCACATTGCCTCCAAACACTCAAACAGGTACATTTAAGCCCGAGAAATCCTCCTTTAGCTCATCGTACAAATCTTTGTAGTCTTGATGTTCGCGCACTAATAATGCCACTGTGCCACGTTTTACACCCATAGCAGCACCTAAATCGGCGCGGCTGGGTGTATAAGCGTAAGGAATGCCCTTCTCTTCACAGACGGCAGGCAAATGGCACATAATGTCAATGGGTGTTACGTCGCCAGCAAATATGCAGATGCTAAAAGACATAAAAGATAAAATATTTGAATTATTGGATGTAAAACAAAAAAACAAAATTCTTAACATATTTTGAATAAATCTGCGCATTTTTCTCAAATTTTGGATTTGGCAATTACTTACCCGGTTTCACCTTTACGCAAACGTGTTTGTACATCTTTCAGGCCATTACGTAGGAAGGTTTTATGTTTCATTGCCTTTTTAATAAGTTTATAGCACTTTTTGGCCATTTTACGTGAGGCCATTGGCTGTGAAATACTGTTCACATACTTGAGTTTATCGTCATAGCTATCCTCCTCTTTGACTGACACATTTGCTACAGAAACCACTGAGGCATCCTGATCAATCGGTTCACTCTTGACTTTTACCATTTTTATGTTATTTAATTAAAATGTTTTAAAGAAGTGAAGATAAATATATAAAATTCCGGTTGTAGCCGTAAACACGTGAAAATTGACAGTTTAATGTCAGTGCGATTTGACAAGCTGTTAACTAGAATAATCGCCGTGGCGTGTTAAAAAATTAACTGCGCTGAATATTTGTACGCCGCAGGGTTGCATTCATTTTATCAATACCGCAAATAAGAAATGGATATTTTGGAAATGAAAAATTTTTAAATGTTTTTTGAACATTTGCGCATTGTGGGCATTGCATGTGTGGTATTTTCAAAAAATTAAACATAACAAAGGAAATAACATGTTAATGCTTTGATTGTACATACATTTTCCGTTTCCTAATATTTCATCAGCAGCCTTTAAATGTAGTTGCGGCAACTCTTTAATCCCTTCTGTCAATAACCGTTCGGTCTGGTTACACTCTTGTCAAACGCAGGGCGCAGGCGAACATCAAAAGTAGAGTCACTCGCAGGCAGCCATAAGTGCAGAAAATATACAAAAGAATTTGAATTCCGATCGAAAATTCGCGAGAATCTACATTATATATACTATAAAAGTGAAACCGACTAAAACGTGGACTAAATATTAAACAATACTAATTGTTTAATAACAGTGTTTTACAAGTTTTCACAAACGCAAGGAATTAACTACAGAACAAAATGAGTGCTGGTGGCATGGGAGAGAAAAGAAAATTGTCGTAAGTAGAGAAATTGGAAGTAACAGCCATTGGCAGCGACCGTGGCAGCGGCAGTAAGTTAAGAACAATGCGTTGGAAAAAGTGATTCTTTTCATAAATAAGAATATGACGTTTGTGGGCGGCTACAGCAAAGCAGCTGCAATTTTTTTAAGCTTCTAAAGCTTGAAAAACGTTAAAAGAGAATTGAAAATAAATACATGCATATGTTTCGAAGTAGCAGCTGCCTGCCGCTGTTACAGCGGCGTCGACATAAAAGAAATGGCGAAAAGAGAGCAGCGCGCTGCTGATGCGAACTTTCTTAGCATCGGCGTTGACGCCGACATTAATTGATTTTCCATACGAATATGCGGTTCTACATGTTGGCAGAAGTTGATTGCTGGCAAGCTGGCGCTGGGTTAACTGGGATGCTAGATGGGTGGTCGGGTGGGTGGGTTAACAGTTTGGTTGTTGATGATGGCGCAGATGCGTGTTGCAAATACAAAAAAAAAAAAAAAAAAATTAGGGAAACAAAGTGGATAAGGGAATTCCGAAAGATGCTTTTTAAAATTTGAAATATAACAAGAAGCAGGGGTCATGTGAAGTTTGGTTTGTTTTAGGTTAAGAATATGTTTGTTAATATAAAGCCAAAAATGTTTACTTAAGATGTAAGTAGTATGATGAAAATAGAATGCGCGGTATGATACGACTGCTAACTGCAGTAACAATAGGCAACCTTGGCATTTATAGAAGTCGTCATAAATTGTGCCAATTGGGGTAGGAAACTAACGAAATATCGAAATATATTAATTATTGGCTGTTTGTTATACATTTTAGAAAATCACTATTTTGTAAATAAATCGATAGTTTTTTTTATCGCATATAGCAAGCGAATCGCTTAAATTTGAAACAGATTTTGGTGTCTGGTTTCTTATCATATTCTATTCCTAATCATTTTGCAGTGGTTTAGTCATTTCTCAGCTATTTGTTTTATTACTTGTTGCTAATATTCGTGTCAAGACTTATCACTGTTACAGTGGCTTGTACGTTTGTGTAAAAAAAAAATAAAAGCATTCACGAAAAGATTAGCGTCTAAACAACTGTTGTACTGTTTCGCCTTATCGCTGTTGTAGTGTGCGCATCAAATTGCAGATATAGTGTGGTGAAAAACGTCAAGAACATGCAGCAGAATTGTGTTTCTAGCAAACACTTGTCCGTCCAGCCCATGTATGTCTACCATATCGCTAGAATGGTTCTAAACATGTGGAAATATGGGTATATACCTACATTTGCATACTTTCATAAATGTTACATATTTATCTCATATATGGTTCAAAAACGCTTGGGTGCTGTGTGGTTAGAATGTAAATTCCTAATTATTTTATTTAATAGTGAAAGAATTCTTTGCATACCAACATATATTCAGCAAATATCATACATTTATGTTATAACCTTTTTATGTCAGGTGGTTTGCCAATAACCTTGAACAGTACTTTGGTACTCAAAATCCGCACAGCTTTACGGCCTTTGATACAGTGCGATTAGTTAAAGCATGCATAATCTACTTTTAAACATTTTAGTTTTTTGTTACTTGTAGCTAAATTCAAGTGCACTTTAGCTTGTTCTAGTTGTTGCATATCATAACTTTTGTTGACGCAAGTGTTTCCACCTGTTGGTTGCCAACTGTTTGGGTTAACATTATATGCAAATCCAACTCTAAAGTATAATCTGCAAATACTGAAACGATTTTAACATAGAAACATAATTTACCCGCTAATAATTAAATATGTGTTGCAGCACCACATTGACTTCCCAAAATTGTTTGGTGAACCCACATTTATACCATTATATGTATGCATTTACCAAAATCCATATATCGTACATTAGCAACGCGGCAACCTCTGCAACCATCGACCGCGCTCGTTTCAGTGTCAATGCTACGCAACAAGGTCGTGGGCTGGAGGATCAGAGTATGGTAAAAAGGGCGGTACCAGTCATCAATGCCGTCACCAAGGGCTACACATATCAAGCGTGGCACTTGGTGAAAAAAAAGAAAATTGCAATTGACGCTGCTGCTGTCGTCGCGTTTGCTGCCACTGCAGCCCTTATTTCAACTTTCCGCATTCCTTGAATACAACAGCGAGCAGCGCGAAGCGTCCAATCTGCGCAATGCAATAATTTTCTACGGCGTATATGCACATAATTTTAATATATTTATTGTAATAGGCAAGCACGCTGTTGTGGAACCCCGTCCCAGCTCCACGATAAGCAAATTTGCTTTGTATTGTTTGATTTCTATTTAAGTACAATCTTTTTATTTCTATGCAAACACGTACAAAAAACATTTCAATTTTACTAATTCATATGTATATATATATATATACATATATATACATATAGAAGTATGTTTGCGCTGCAGTGAGTCATCGGGGGACTTCACGAAAGTCTATTTGGCAGCAAACAGGCATTTGTGTTACATATACTATGCCGTAAAAGTGTGTGCATTATAGTTAAAATTGGTGTAAGAATGTATAATTTATGAAAAAAAAATTTTTTTTCAATTGTGTAATTAATTTAAAATTGTTCGAAACCCACAAAAATCATTAACTGTAGTTGCACCGAAACTATAATATCCATCACAGGCTCATGTTTCCTTTACAAGTACTTAATTTTGATTGGTCAGTTTGTGGCAAAATATATAAAAATACAGCAAAGTTTGGCCTAATTTAATGATAACAAATAGTCAAATGGTTTTTGGAATGTCAATGATATAGCTATGCGATTTTTTTCCAAAATATAATATCACTTGTGACAGTTGCATTGCATTGCAATCAATTAAAATTACAAATGTTCCGTATTTTATCATCATATTTTATCAAGGGTTTTCCACTTGGTGTATATTCGTTTTATATTAATTATGCTATAACTGCCTCATGGCTAAGTGACAGTGTACCTAAGAATTGAACTATTCTGTGTAAATGCCGTATATAAATATGTATGGGTGCGTTTGTATGGTTGCTTTTTGTTGTTTGAGGCTATAATTAGCCAATATATCAAATATTTAGCACTGATAAGCGTTGCTAATTAAACCTTTTGCTATAAATTAAAAGAAACTGCACGCTATCGGAACGATTACCTAAGTGTAGTTTTTCAAAATAAGGTATTTACATACATAAAAGCTGTTTCCCTATAAAATAGTTGCACAAGATTATTTATAAATTGAAACAAATGCATTTGTTAGCATTTTTCTACACTTTTCAGATTTCTTGTGGCTATTGCGGTTAGCAAAGGGCGGTCTACTCCTTGACGAGCGTCTCAATATCGTCAATCTTATCTGATGCTCATTCGCTGCTTACAACTTTCCATGTGATTCTTTTTTTTTCTCATCCATATTTTGCAATTCTTTATTTTACACTTTGTTTACATTGTATTGTATTTTGATATATGTTTATACATATGCAGAAATGTGTATATGTTTTTAGCTATGCTTGCCATGTTTGGAGCATTGTGGGTTAAAAAGCCAGCATTATGCTGAAAGTCAAGTGCATGTCGTGTACTAGGCTTTAGTTCGTTGTTTGTAGGTAAGTGTGTGTGTGTTTGCGGCGTGTATGCAAATRTTTGTTTTAATTGATTTTATGAATAAACTGTAACGTTGGCAAGTTATTGCTGCTCAGTGGTTAGGGCGTTTTATTGTCTTCAATAAAAAGTGCCATAAAATCGTTAATTTATATTACCGGGATTTCCGTTTCAAAGTCAGAAGATATTGTTGACATGCAGAATATATTTTTTGTTTCCTTTTTTCAGATAAATATTGACTTTTACATATTTTTTTTTTGTTTAAATGAAAATTTATTGAAATTCGCTTTCAATTTCCAGTACATCGGGCGATTCTCTATATCAAATATTGGGACTTCCTAAAACAGCTACGGCTGATGACATTAAGAAGACTTACAGAAAATTAGCACTTAAATACCATCCAGATAAAAATCCAAATAATACCGATGCCGCCGAAAAAGTAAGTTTTAGTTATATTTGTAGTTGAAAATAATTATCCCCCTCTAGATGTAGATTTGAAAGCAACGTAAAATTCTTTTTTTTTCATAAATTTAAATATCTAATATATAAATACTAAATAACATTACAACTTGTTGAAATATTATAACTCACATATCAGCAATTTTTCTTAGCTGAATTGGTTAGTTTATTGTATATTGCCAGTGTATTGATAGATACTTGTTATTTCAGCTCACTACAAATAAAAATTATTGCGCTGAATTGATAGCAATTATCTTTTTATTGGGCTGAATAAAATTTAAGTTCCTCCGATAGTGTTACTCTTAATGATTTGTATAAAAAAATACTAATTTCTTAAAAGTATGCTTTTAACTGTTGAAATCGTATATAAATTATTAGCTGAATTGCTTTAAAAGCCCTGAACTGCTGCTAAAACCTTACAATTTTATACAAATAGGAGTTAAGTTAGAGGTGGAAAGGTAATATAAAATAAAGATAAAGCTAAAGATGGAAACATGCTATTATTTATAATGCTTAATTTTAAAAATATTAAATTTTGTTGTTGTATTGGCTTATAAACAGTAATTGCTATTGTTTGAAGCGCTGAGTAAGCAAATACTAGTGTTAAATCTGAATAAATTCTTGTACGTTTTTTTAAAACATATTTAATCAAATTGTAATGCGCTGAATACAAGTTTTGTCCGCTGAGTATGAGTCAATTGTCTAATATCAGTTTACACTAAATATTAGTTAATTGAAAGCTATTTCTTATTTATTATGCATGCATGATTATTTAAATTTGCAGTTTGTAAACAGCGCTGAATAGAATTTTCTATTTTAATTTCTAGTGTTTGATCTTAATAAGTTGTTATACGTTTCTTTTAAACATAGATAAACAAATTGTAATGCGCTGAATATAAATTTTCTGCGCTGAATACAAAGTTTGCGCGCTGAATTTGAGATAAGTTTCTAATAATGGTTGATACTGTATAGTAAATTTAAATTTAGAACAAAATATTGTGAATGTGATTAATATTCATACAATAAAATGTATATGAAATAATAATTTTGCAATGTTATCACATTTTCACATTGACTTTGGCTGATAAATACTCTATTGATTTATATGCACTTGCGAAATAAATTTCTCTAAGCTGGAATTAAATTATGAGGCAATAGAAATTAATGCGCTGATTAGTAGTTGTTTATATAGATGTGTAGGTGTTAATCAAAGCTGTGTACATTTGAAAAATCAGTTATTTTTTTGTCAGTAATCCGTTTCTATAGGATTTCATTTGTTTTGCATAAATATAAATTGACTTTTCTACATTTTCTTTACAGTTCAAGGAAGTGAATCGCGCTCATTCTATATTGAGCGATCAGACGAAACGTAATATTTACGATAATTATGGTTCATTGGGTCTTTACATTGCCGAACAATTCGGTGAGGAGAATGTGAACGCCTACTTTGTGGTGACATCGCCGGCGGTGAAGGTGCGACCAAATAAAATAAAATAAACGAGAATTGCTCATAAGAAAAAAATATATAAAATAATTACTTGCAGTGCTGAAAAAATGTTGGTTATAAATGCTTTTATGGTTTAAATTAATTAATTTTAAATTTATAT
>NW_017537656.1:1164649-1166291 GCF_001853355.1 Bactrocera latifrons | reverse complement strand
GAAAAAAATTTGCACTGTCAGTATTTTTATTTATTTTTAAATATTCTGACAATAAATATATTTTTACAACTCTCTTTACGTCGTACTAAATATACGCTCTCTTACAGGCGCTTGTTATTTGCTGCACTATTTTGACTGGCTGTTGCTGCTGCTGCTGYTGTTGTTGTTGCTGCAACTTCTGTTGTGGCAAATTCAAGCCACCGGCGAACGAGTCACACGATCAGTATGCACATTTGAATGTAAGTACCGAAAACTAAATTTACTCTGTAAAATTGTATATTTTTATGTTAGTGCTTCCTTTACGCATTCATTACACTTATATATACTTTGCTCTAATACGGCTGGTGTTTTGTGAAAAAGTGTGTTAGAAATGAAAGGAAATTAAAGAAAAAAACTAAATTTATGTGTACACCAAAAAAGTGCTAAAAAAATGACGAAAAGTGTTAGTAATTACTCCAGACACAAAGGCTTTTCTCTCACTCGCTCGTAATGCAGAACTCTCCCATTTTTGGCGTGTCGCCACTAACGCACAAGACGCTCATAAAACCAACTTTTGCACGTTTTGTTCTTGTACCGGTTAAATTCATAACGCATCTGCATGCCACGTGCATATACTAACCTCAATTTTTATTAGCTATTTCATATACATTTCATACCTATACTGTGTATTTTTTTGTGATTACAAATGTGCCAAGAGACTTTGGTTACAGTATAATTGCAGCTTAACAGGCACAATATTCTAGTGCTTGATATAAATTGTTGTCTTCCCCTCCAACTTCATTTCTTCACCGCTTTTGCTGATACCAATTGCTGATAGTTTCGCCGCAACCATGTGCACACCTAAACTTTTGATGATTTTTGTGGTGCTTCTGCGCTCTTCACCACCTCTTTCACCCCATTGAATTGTAATTACTTTTACTTACTTTAAAAAGTTAATGGAAATTAATTTCATACAATTTTCATCATTTGCTGATTTTGTTTTGAAGATTACTCTATGAGTTTGCATGCACTTTTATAAAAATAAAAAACAAAAAATGTAGTTGAGTAGCTGTTTCGCAAGCAATTGTTACACTAAACCACACTTCAACTTGCGTGTTTGTACGCCTTATATCCCACCACACTAGAAGCCTTAGGGGCAAGGCCTTAAAATACCGCTGCAGCAGGTAAGTACGATCCGAATTCATGTGTTATTTTTTTTTTTTTTTGGGTTTAATTTTTGAACTTTCACTCGGTAGTGTAAATATATAAATGAATGTTTTGCGTTCACTGGTAGGCTGTAGGTTTTTCAGCGCTGTCTGGGTGCTGTCGCCACGTTTTGAAGGTAATCAGAATTCTATGATTATTTGAAATACAATTTCTGAGTTTGAGTTAGAATTTTTCGTTTTTTGCTTCTTTGTTTGCATATAGTAAAAAGAATTCGGAATGAATATAAACGATGTAAAATTGATTGAAAAAAATAAACTCACATAGTTTGAGTTTTTTTGTAAGGTTTTTTTTTAATTTTTCATCACTTGTAGTTTACTTTTGGTTAATTAATGGAGCCATGTAAGCTTTATGGCGCCTAAAACTATACTACAATATTTTATTTAAGGAAATTTTCTGGAAATATTTAATTATTATATTGTACTTACATTAACATATG
>NW_017537656.1:1162866-1164369 GCF_001853355.1 Bactrocera latifrons | reverse complement strand
ATTTAATAATTTTATAAAGCAAATTTTCTCGAAATCTTTTGAAACACATTAATCATTTTCGAAATTAACGAAATAAGGATATAAACAATTCCATATACTTGTATTAATATCTATACTGTAAAATAGTTATAAAGTATAATTTGCACCACATAATAATAAGCAGCAATAAACAATTTCTTTCATTAAATTTTATTTCATTAAATTTTTTATTTAAAATTAGTAGGAAAACTATGGTATGTGCTCACTATTATTATATTATTGCTTAAATTTGCATTTAACCAAATTATTTGTAGCATATATTACACGCTTCTAAATTCGAATATTTATTTTCTATTCATAATAGTTAAATTTTTTTCATTTTTGTATTAGCAATTTGTTGAAATTTCATTACAATTTTCGAAACACTTTTCATGAAAATGTTTATTTCAATTGACTAAATTAAAAATGAAAAGTTCGCATACCATACATATGTTCAGCTCAACATTTTTATCGGAATAAATAACTTAATGAATTTGTAAAAAACAGAAATCTTTTGTTTGTTCTCCGACTTAAATAAGTTTTTCGAAATTGCAATTTTTTTTTTAGATTTTTTGGACTTTTTTTTTTAGATTTTTTCGAAGTTATATGTTTCGAACATAACTTCTTTGCTACCTAATGTGAATCCATCGTATGATAAAAAAAAATATATAAAGATACATTTAAAGCAATTTCGAAATTCGTTAAACTTCTTAAAAACCGTAATGAAAAATGGTTTTTGAAATATCTTTTTGTTTTTTTAAGACTTTTTCGCAGTTATATTTTCAAACAGAACTTCTTTGCTACTAAATTTGAATTAATCGTTTTTAAGTTAAATTTCGAAGTTCATTAAACTTCTATAAAACTGGTTTTAAAAATTTGTTTTCAGGCATTTTGGTTACATAAAAAAAAACAACAACAATTTTTCGAGTATACCAAATTACTTTTTTAACAATCATATATAATTAAACTTAAAACCAACTCTTTGAACTTTTTTTCGAATAAAAATTTTGTGAGTATAACTTTTTTACTATTATATTTGAATTCATCAAATAAAATAAATGATTAAATTTTTATCGCAATTTCGAAATTCGTCTAAATATTATATATAAATGACTATTTTACATTACTTCGTGATTGATTTTTTATTTTTAATTTTTTTATTTCATTATTATTTTTTTCTTTATTTCTTTTTTTTTAATTTTTTGTTTATTTTAATTTTTTTGTTAATTTCATATATATTTCTGATTATTCACTTATTTATATAATTTTAAACATCAATATTAAAATTAGTGAAAATTATTTTAAAATTTAGTATTTTTAATGCATTTCGAATCCTTTTCTTTTATTAAATTATCAAAAACCGCACACGTCTCACAAAATATTAAACAAGTTGTAGAAAGTCACATATTCATAATTAAAAAAAGTTATTCCATAAAATATTATCGAAAATATTTGTGATTAAATATTATCATTTACTATTAAACA
>NW_017537656.1:1160387-1162202 GCF_001853355.1 Bactrocera latifrons | reverse complement strand
AAAACCAATTGTCGGAAAAACATTTAAAAAAGATTATTATTAAAAATGATTACTAAAATATAATATAATTTGCACTTCGAAAAATTCTACGTTTTTGAAAATGCGAGAACACACAGCACTTCACGAAAATCATCAACTCCCTTTTGCTTTGCGTTACTATCAGCGCACAAATGAAATCAAAAAGCCCCAAAAAAGTCAAAATTACCTATTACAAAGCACTGGAAATTGCTTTTCTTGCACTCAATAAAAGCAAAAACAACTCCATTGAACCAATTCAAGTATTGCGCAATTTGGCAACAATTAATTGTCTGCTGCCAAAATTTGTTCATCAATACAACCTCTTCACTTTTATCAACAATTTTCACTTTGCCATCCATCGTTCGGGGCATTTAAATTTTTTTTTGTGTTTATTTTTTTTTTTTTCAATTAAATATTTCTCACTTTGTAAATGAGCTGCTTCTAGCTGCGCTTCACTGCCTAACTCGGTCTGAAGTCGCTCTATTCGTTCTTAATTTCTTTCATTTCTATTTTCCAATTTTCCAACGCTTGACAACCTCACATCACTATTTCACTGCCACAAGACCTAACCTACACCCACTTACCGGTCACTCACACCACTCCCGTGCACTCACTGCTACTATTTTTCCTCAAAATACTTTGTTTTCTCTATGAACTGGTGTTCACTTCTTATATTAATATGGTTTTTTATTTATTGTATAATTATTATTAGTATTCTTGTATTATTATTATTATCCGTTTACCCTCGTTCGTTTATTTTATTGTTTTTTTTGGCTCATACTCAACTTACTCGTAAAAAATACGTTCGATTTGATTTGAAAACTCATGTTGTAGCGTGGCGAAGGGGATAGAGAGCCTAGTGATAATTCAACAAATAGGATACAGTCCACAGCGCATAATGTAAGTAACCCAAATTAAGGAAAAAAAATCGTCATAAGTTTTGTAAAAAAAAAAAATTGTTGTAGTTATTGTTTTTCACTCCTCTAATTGCCTAATAATTAAATTTTTTTCTCTCTATTTTTTGTTGTTGTTTTCTGTTTTGGCTGCGCATTAGCTTTCGCCAAATTTTTAATTTTCGCCTTTTTGCTTTTAATTTGATATTATTTTCATTTTTTTGAAGCTTTATTTGGCATTGGGCTGCATTTGTATGGTGTACTCATAAGCTATTCTCTCCCATTACACAATTACACAACACTTTACTATGTATATACTATCTACACCTGTAGTATTATTTATTACACATTATTTATTGTCGTGACACTGTTATCAGTAACTATCTGTATTACTCATTTACAAACCAATATTATTATTTTGTAAACAATCTATGACATTACACTAACAAAAATTAGTTCGAGACAATGGGTCGTAAAGTAGATAGACTTCAATGATTCTATAACGCTTTTATTGCACGTATTTCATGCAATAAACTCTAACTTGCGTGTTGAAAAGTCTAAACTTTTTTTTCAAAAAATTCTTAGAAAACAAATTGCTAGTTAATTTAGGAAATAACTTAAATATATTAATAACAGTTTAATACATATTTTAGACCAAAGTAGCTTAGAAAAGTAATTGTTACCGAATAGTTTGGTTAGAAGATCTTAAAAAATAATTCACAAACATTCCTTTGTACAAATTTCAACAAAAATTAGGTCAGAGTACACATTTTTACCGAAAAGTTGGTTAGATATTTTTTAAATATTTAAAAATTATCCTGTCAGTAAAAGTTAGGTTAGAAAATGTCTCTCTTCAAAAACGATTGTTTAGAAAATTCTTAAAATATTTTTCAATTCGTTGAGA
>NW_017537656.1:1150960-1156955 GCF_001853355.1 Bactrocera latifrons | reverse complement strand
TGTTATACATTTTCGTATTTCTCTTTGAAGTTCTTAATATAAAAATATGAAAGTAAATCATTATTCTTCGTAATCATTAAAAACTTCTAATCTTTTTATTTTTATACTCCTGCAACATGTTGCTACAAAATATCGTATTTGTTTACCTGAAAATATCGAGTTAGAAATTACATTTACACAGAAGAATATCGACCATGTTTAGTAGAGCGTGTAGTCCGCAAGCCCGCCTACTTCCCGTATAACATATTCACGGCTGTTGATAATGTTAAGATTAGTATTTTTTGAGCAATCTGTCATCAGTCAGTTAAATCCTTTAAAATAGGTAAGGTGTTCAATATAGGCGCTTTGAGCGCCTAAAAGTATGTTACATTTTTCAAGAATGTATATACAATTAAATAGCTTATAATATTAAGGGATAACGTTTCATCCAGAACTTAATTATAACTGTATTTTCTTGATAATGTCCCAATTTGTTGAACTCCAAGTATAGCCTTTAGAAAATTTAAAACACAGACATTGTATATTTAGAAACTTTCGAACTTTTCGTTATCGAAATAAATTGTGGTTTTATATTTATAGTTTGGAATTTGTTTTGGTACGGATTTGTATATTTCCACTAAATTTCTAAAGAATCACAAGTTGCGATACCTTTTTTTTTATACCGTTTTGGAGTTGAAGATAGGCCGTCAGGGAATTTTTTTGTTTACGATAAATTCGATAATTTTGTTAGTAATTTCGAATAGTAATGTTATTTTTCGTGAATTTTTTTTTGTTTTGATTTCAAAAAATTTGTATATAATATAAAATTATTATTTCTTCGACTTCGATTTTTTTTTTTAATTTCGAAAAATTATAAAGTTTTGTTAGAAATTTAAAATAGAATATAAGCAGCCATGAATTTTTTTTCGGATTCGAAAATTCGTTCGAGCTTACAGCGCATACCTCTAAATGTTCTAAATTTGAAGTAAGATATGTATAAGCAACATTTTTTCTTCGATTTCGAAAAGTTTTTTCGAATTGCTTTGCAGTGCGACTTTTTTCTCAAATTCGAAAAATTTTAAAGAGAATGGATAGAAGTTTGGAATAGAATATAAGCCGGCAAGGATTTTTTTGGATTCGAAAAATGCGTTCGACCTAAATGGCAGCGTGTACCTCAAAATATTTTAAAGTTGAAATAATATATAAGCGAAAATAATTTTTTGGATTTCGAAAAGTTTGCTCGAATTGTTTTGCAGTGCGATCTTTTTTTCCCGAATTCGAAATTTTTTTTAGAAATTTGGCATGTAATTCATATAAGTGGCCATGAATTTTTTTCGGATTCGAAAAATTCGTTCGCAGCGCGTAAATCTAAATGTTTTTAATTTGATTATACATATGTATATTACTAAAAATTTAGAACATTTTGATGATGCGCTGCTATTCAGTTCGAACGAATTTTTCGAATTTCAAAATTATTTTTTCGAATTCAAAAACTGAGTATCTCGAACAAATTTTTCGAATTTCGAAATTACTTTTTCGATATCGAAACTTTTATTCGAATTCAATAACTGAATGTTCCAAGTGATAGAACTTTGTGGATTTTTGGTTACAATATGAAATAAATGTATCTATTAGTTATTTTTTTACATTAATATACTAATATTTTCCATTAAATTGTGTAGCATATTTTATCTAGAAAGTATCTCAGTGGATCTTATTTTTTATTTGTAATTTTTTAGTGTTAAAATAAATAAAATATTGATATTTCTGCCAAAATTTTGGCAAATAGTTTATTTAGTAAGTGTCTGTGTGAATTATACTTTGGATTGTTCACAATATTTTTGCTTATATTTCTTCCAAAAATTTCGAAAATTATTATTATATAGAGAGTGTGTAATCTTTTTTTGTACTCTATTCAATGTTTTTGTTTATCTGTCTGTTTACATAACTACATAAATTCATTGAAACATACATACATTCATTCTAACTTCAAATCTTTCGCAGTCTTTCCCTACATTTGTTCTCTACTTATTGGTTCTAATATTAATTTCCGAAATTCTTCATTACTTTTCACCAATATAAATAATAATATATGTACTTTATATTTTTTAGTAGAGCAAACGACTAATTAACTTCGTTTTCTTTATTATTTTTCGTACATTCCAGGAGGACGCCGATTTGGATGATGTAAATTTGGGCGGCGGTACCAATAATCAACCATCCGGTTTTGGCAGCACCGGTATACCGTTCGCGATGCCACCGCCACCGCAAGCCGCCGGAGCCACTGGCGTGAATCCATTCACGGGCGCACCAGTTGCTGCTGCAACAGAGAATACATCGCTCAACGCTACAGAACAGCCGACATATACGCCAGGTATATAAGACAAATAAAAAACAAAACTATTATAGTGTTTAAAATTACTAAGAAGAATAATTAAATACAACAAAAAATTACAAAATTATTATAATGAAGATTTCAAACGAAAGGAATGTGCAGAAAAGATATACATAAATAAATAAATGGTATATATATAGTATATACATATATAAATAACAATAATGCTGCTACTTCGAATATGTTGAAGATGTTGCTAATTTATAACGTTAATATGGTAAATAATTACGTTAACACCAAAGCTACACTCTTACTTGCATATATTTGCGAACATTGATGTTATTGTAATTTGTTTGTTGGCAAAAGAGTGGAGTACGCGTGAAAGCGAAGCAGAAAAAGTGTAATACACCTGCGCAGCATAAAGAGAATCAGTCAGTATGCAAAAAAAATATATATACAATAACAACAACAAATATGAAAATGTGTAATTCACTGTTCCGCCGTTTCCTTTTTGCTCCTTTTATAACAGTCACACTCACTCCCATACACACACATCCACATACACACTAATATACATTACAACAAATTATATTAATAACTGTACTTATTTATACATATATTTAAATACAAATAGATATATACATATGTACTTAATTACCTTCCTATTACATATATGTACGTGAGTAGGTATATAATATGCTATGGCTGCTTACATAAAAAAATATAAAATTGTATTCATATTTGTTCTAGTTTAAGAGTATTAAATAAATTGAAAATAAATTATATTCCATTGAAAAAAACAACAATAATTATTGGTGTGGTGGCTTTTTTTGTTTTTGCATAAAATTCATGTTCATCTGCAAAGGGCACATAAACTACAAGCCTTAAAGACCAACGAACTAAAATGTGTTTCAACTTAGCAAACGAGAAATCCAACTAACACACACAAATATAATACATACACACGTGCACACACATTTATATATAACTGTTTCGTCGTTACGCTTAAAATTACTGAAATTTAGCTTGTTCATTGTTTTTGCGTGTGTTTCCTTAGCAATATTGTAGCGTTTCGAAAGTTATTATGCATAGTCTAACTGTATATTAGTCTAGTCTTATTGAAATTGTCATAAAATCTCGCATACTCAACTCGAACATAATATTTTGCAGCTCATGTATGTATGTATATACAACACATATTAATGTATTTAGATATTCTTAAAATAAAGCAAATTTTCTTGAAAAACTTTTTTTGAGTTATGGAACTAACCTAAAAATATTTTTTTTTTTTTTTTGTTTTAAAGTATACAAAAATGGTTTATTCGGCATCAAAATTTAATAACTACAATAAATAATCAACAAAATTATTGCTTTCAATTCCCTTCGTTTAATTTTCGAAAATAAACTGTTGCAAATGCAAATTTAGATTTCCACGCATATGCAGACTCAAACACTCTCTGTACCAAACCCGAATTTAAGCGGCATAATTCTTTTTTTGAGAGCTGTTATAACTCTTGCTATTTTATTTACACGATCTTCCACGCATTTGAAATCGATAACCGTAAGTTTCGCAAGTTTTTTAAATTCAAATTAACTGTATGGACCATTAAATTTGAAAATCAAAATGTTCGAAAATGTTTTAAAGCTCAAAATACTTCGAAACTAAAAACAGAAAAAAAGAATAAATTCTTAAAGTTCGAAAATCATAATGTTACCAAATTTGAAAAATGCAAATAATTTGAAGTCATGATGTTCGAAAAAGTTTTAAACTTAAATCTTAAGTACATATTATTTATACGATCTTCATTCGTTTGCTTTGAAATTCAAAATCACAATCTTCGAAAGTTTTTCAAATTCAAGTAAATTGTATGAACCCATAAAATTGAAAAACACAATGTTCAAACTATTTGCAAATAAACTGCATGGACCAATAAATTTGAAAATCAGAATGTTCGACAATTTTTTAAAATTCACAAAAAATTATATGGTTTGAACCTAATATTCATAAAGATCGAAAATTAAAACAAACCAACAATTTCTTAATGTTCGAAAATTTTTTTAATTCAAATAAACTGTATTCATCCATTTATTATATTTGGAAACCATTATGGTCGAGAGGTTTTAAAAAAAGAATAGACTATTTGAAACTTCAAAATTTAAGTTCATCATGTCCAAAAATATTTAAAATTATAATAAACTATTTGTAACTGCAAATTTTATATTCATAATGTTCGAAATGTTAAAAAAAAAAGATATTTTTTTAAATTCATAATGTTCGAAAAAATTTTAAACTCATATTTAAAGTTTCAAGTAACGTCTTCAAAGCAACGCAACTTATTAAAGGTTGTAGGCTTTTATTGGTTATTATTTAAAATATCATATGTGTCAGTATTTATCAATTTATGGCGTTGCCATCGTACAATAAATGTTTATGTTGTAATCATGAAATTTTTTATGATTAATCATGTTAGTTCGAAAAAAAATATATTTATGTATGTATTTATTTTTTAAGTGTATGTTACATAAACTCAATATTTAACAATTTTCAAAAACAAAAAAAATTTACAACATTTTTAATAAAGAATGCTCGCATTTCTGCATATATGTATATAAGTTGCGTTTTATCATTCATTATTCATTTATTATTCTAAGGAGCATTGCAGCAGTAGTACTTTTGTTCGAAATATGATAAGAAAAAATTTTTATGAATTTCGAAAACTCATAAAATAAATTTTTAGAAATATTTTGAGGTTTTTTTTTTAATTCTTATGTCATTGCTGGTGGTTACTTTTGCTGAAATGTAATGTTCGAAATTTTTCGAACTTTTTTTTCATGCAAATAGTTTTCGTATCTTTCACATACAATTTTAATATTCCTCATATTTTCTATAGTACTTTTATCGAAAATTTAAAATAAATTTGTTTTATTCATATGTTATTGCTGTTGCTTAATATTTTATGTGCTGTTTTCTTTCTAAAAATAATCTAAATATTCAAATGTGGAAATTAAGCTGTAAAATATACTTGACGCCACAATTATCGAAATCTACAAAAAAACATTGGGAAATTGAAGTTTATTCTTGTAACTTTCACATTAAATTTTAGTATTCTTCATATTTTTTATAGTACTGGTATGTTCGAAACCAATTTCGAAAGTATACAAACCCAATTTTAAAAATTTTTCGTCGTTTGTCTTATTCCATTACTGATATTTACTTTTGCTGTATTTAAATGTTCGAAAATGTTCTAAGTTTAATAAATCTGGAATTTTGCTTCCGAAAATGAAATTTTCCGCTTTATTTACAAAAAAAAAAAATTGTGAATTCGAAGATTATGGGAATAGTGTTTATATCATTGACATAAAATTTTGTACTTTCAAAAGCATCTGAATAATAAAAACATTTTATTATCCGCTTAATTCGAAAATAATCCGAACGAAAAGATTTCTCCTGGTGATTTTTAACAATTTTTAGATGCGTGAATTTTGGTTAATAAATTTTATGTGAAGTTTAAAATTATGAAATTATGTATGATACACAATCATCGAAAGTTTTCGAAATGTTATGAAACGTTAAATCTAGACTGTAAAAATAAGTTTTTCAATCATCCGAAATTATGGACGTTAGTTTGTTAGCTTACTACTAGTAAAAATGAATTTCGAAAGTCGTATTTTTTAAAATTA
>NW_017537656.1:1148849-1150693 GCF_001853355.1 Bactrocera latifrons | reverse complement strand
CACCACTAATTCCATTGAATTTCTGTAAGATTTTCTAACTCAACTTAACACTTTTTTGCTATATTGAAATTATATATGTACATACATTTGTATATATAAATATACACACATTTTAGCATTAATATTAATTTATATATATTTTAATGTATATGACAAATACATATTATTTATTATCATAGAAAATTGTTATTTCTTAAATCTACTCAATCGGAGTGGCTATTCTACATTTTTCTTTTGCTGCTTAATTATTTCAAAATATATTTATGCAATTCATCTAATTTATATTTTTCTTTTAGATATGGTACACCAAAAATATTAGACGCATTCAGCAACAAAAACAAAACAATCAATTATCAGAAATAATTTGCGCAAATCAAGCTTCATAACAGCTGACGTCCAGCAACTTTACACATTCAATTAGAAAAAACATTTATTTTGCTAAATGCATATAAATACCGCAAAGCTAAAAGAACATACAAAATTATTTCTTATTGATAAAGCACATTTCACACATCATTTTACATATAAATGTAGTACATGTGTGTAAATTAGCTTAAACTGTATTGTGATTTTCGAACTACACAATTTTCCTTTAATTTTTGCTATTTTAATTACTTATATTTTTAAAATATGAAAAATGTTTAGTTTGTAAAAAACCGAATATTTAAAGGACATGCTTTAGCAAATATTGAGGCAATTAAGCGATTAGATTACAGAAATGTGTAGAAGCATGCGTAAATGGTGTTCGAAAAAGTGAAAATTGTATGAGAAGCAGTATCTAACATATAATTATTTGATTGCACTGCAGTTAACGCATATTTATAATTTATATATCTCCATAATATCTATTAGTTGTAGTACAGCTTTGTTTAATTATTTCAAATCAGTTGCGAAAATAGTTTTAGAAACATGTATAGTTTTACTCCAATATAATTGTATTTTGTAATTTCAACCGAAACATTTTTAAAAACCATATTTAAATAACGTATTCGAAGCTGAAATGTAAACAATGTATTTTATTTACATGTCCTTATGCTTTTGCAAATTAATCTAAAAAAAAACTATATAACACTTTTCGAAATTCCGTACTTCGAATTTAAAATTTTCGCACTAAAAAGTTTGTATTTTATTTACATATTCTTATGTCTTTACAATTTAATTCGAAAATTGTTAAAAGCAATAGTTAAATAACATATAATTTGAATTTTCGGTCTTCAACATTTCCAGAAGCGAATTCTTAAATTTTTTTACATATCCATGTTTTTGCAAATTAATCTGAAAATTAAATAAACTGTAACTATGTATATAGCACTTTTCGTACTTTGTATTAAAAATGTTCGAACTAAAATGTGTGTATTTTTTTTAAATATGTTATTGTTTTTTCAATTTTAACTGAAACTTTGAAAAGTAAAGTTTTTTGAACTTTGAATTTAAAAATTTCGAAATTCGAATTCTAAAATTTTTAAACTAAAATGTTTGTATTTTATTTATATATTCTTGTGTTTTTGCAATTTAAAGCTAAAATTTTAAAAAGTCGTTATTACATACAGTTTACGAAAATTCGAACTTCGAATTCCGAAACTTTCGAACTTAAATTTTATTTTCACATTATGCCTAATTATACGGTTTCCTTTCCATACAGCACCGACTTTCATTTAACATTTGTTTAATAAAAAATTGCAATTATTAATTATACACATACTTAATACACTATGGTATATAATCAGTAAAAGACAATGCGTTGTGTGCTGCTTTCTTTATTAAATGCATACATACATATGTACATACATACATAAGTAATTATTAAAATTTTGTGTGTAACTTTTTCGCAAATTCGCTTTATG
>NW_017537656.1:1146694-1148210 GCF_001853355.1 Bactrocera latifrons | reverse complement strand
AAAAGTTTTTAATTAAAAAGTTAAAAAGAAAACTTAATTAAAAATTATTAGTTAAGGATTAAAAAACCCCAACACTTTACGAATTCTATACATACAAATCAATCTATTTTTGTTGCTATAAACTACCTTAAATGTATTGTATATAAAAGTACAGTAATTAAATATGTATACAAAACAAAAATACAAAAAAAAAAATTTAAATATATCTAAAAAATTGCAAGCAGTAGTTTATTATACAACAAATTTAATATGAAATAAAACTAACTACTTTAGAAAACAAATTAAGAAAAATTGAAAAAAATAAGTAAAAAAAACAACATCAATAATATTTTACGTTTACTAACTACAATGAATGCTGATGTTAGTGTTCTATAAACCAAAATACGACGAAACCAACAAAATGATATTCCAATGAACTATAGTTCATACACAAATGCATACAAACACATATAGTATATACATATACATACATACATACATATTTTATGATAATATCTACTTAAAGTAATATTCAATATAATAAAACAGTGCTATACTATGTAAATGAYACACACACACATATTTGCAGTTAACTTCAATCGTTACAATAAAGATATAAACAAATTAATTTGTAAAAAAAATATATTTCACTTGGCAACACTTTATGGTTTTAGCCAGGCAAATAAAAAAATATGCAAAAAATAGTTTGCATTACATCGTTATGTTGTGAGTGTAGAGCTTTTGGAAATTGCAACTGATGCTAAAGTTTTACATTTTGAAACCCCTGTAAACACGGCTGTAAGGAACTAAGAACCGATTAAAAAAATGTGTTAACCGTATTGCAAGAAGATTCAAAAAACAAAAAAAAAAAAAAGTTGGAAACCATGCAGTTAGCCAATAAATTATTTAAATTTTGATTTTAAAACCTAAAGCAAACTGTAAAAGCGCTAATAATGCAAGCGTCCAAGGAAAGTAAAGACACTATCATATTTTAATAACGGTGAACTGTTATTACACGAACATACTTGTAAAAAAACACTACTACAGTTGATTTCCAGTATCGTATTAATAGTTCTCAAAGAAAAAAAAATATGTAATAATAATAAATAAAAATAATTTATCCAATTCCTAAACAGTACTAAGGGTGTAAACACATTCAAGCAAACACAATATTTTATATTTTAAATAGATAGCCTAAAAAATAAACAAATAGTAGACCTTGAGTGAACCTGGGGCAATATATTCATGTATATTAGCATATAAAAATTACTATAGTTTCTTGAAACATCTTAAAAATGTTTTTCAGTGAACAAATTTTCAGAAAACCAAAAAAAAAAATGTTAAACGCATAGCGCACGTCCAATGGGTGCGGAAAATTGTACATAACTACAGTACAGTCTTAGGAAAATACTTAATAGTAGTTACTTGAATTGCTGAACATATTTCATTCTTTTATATTTTTAACATGTATCCGTATAATTTGATTTTATTAATTAATTTTTTTTTTTAATTTTTGTTCTTAGTTTTTATTATACAT